>NC_056047.1:21821969-22121969 GCF_004379255.2 Salvia splendens | reverse complement strand
GTTGATCGAACATGTCGTCTATTCTCGGCAGAGGATACTTGTTCTTGAGAGTCAACTTGTTCAATTCCCGATAGTCTATGCACATTCTCAGCGTCCCGTCTTTCTTCTTTACAAACAACACATGTGCTCCCCATGGCGACACACTGGGTCGGATAAAACCCAAGTCCAGTAGTTCTTGTAGCTGGATTTTGAGTTCTTCCAACTCCTTCGGTGCCATCCTATATGGCGCTTTCGATACAGGTGCGGCTCCTGGTTCCAGATCGATAGTAAACTCCAACTGTCGGTCAGGCGGAGGGCCTGCCAACGCATCGGGAAATACATCGGGAAACTCACGTACCACCGCCATATCTTCAACTTTCCTCTCCTTCTTGTCATGTCCCTGTAAATACACCAGATAGGCCGGACGCCCCTTTCTAATCATCGTGGTTGCTTGAAGTGCCGATATCACACAGGTTCGTTGATTCATTGAAATTCCGTGGAAGGTAGAGGGCTCCTTCTCCGGGGTTTGTAACGAGATTTGCCTCTCTTGGCATCGGATAGTGGCATAGTTTTCAGCTAGCCAGTCCATCCCCAGAATAATGTCTACATTATCCATCGGCATAACGTGTAAGTTGTGCGCCACTAAACTAAGTTCTCCCACCGTGAGTTCTATATTCGAGCAAGATCGTGAGATTTCTACAAGGCCTCCTACCGGTGAGTTCACGTTCATCTTATGTTCAAGTTCATCAACAGGCAGTCTTAAAGCATTCACGCAGGAGTGCGATATAAAAGAGTGCGACGCACCCGTATCAAACAGAACAGCAACAGGCATGTCAAATAATGTTCCCATACCTGCCAGATTTTCTTGTTTCGGCTCCCCCTGTGGGGCTTTCGCTTGCTTGCGTCCCAAGGCATAGGCCCTAGCTTGAGTCGGGTATGGCTGGCGACGCTGCTGCTGCTGTGGAGGTGGTGTAGGATTCCCTCGAGGTCCGTTCGGCATTCCCCCACCTCCAGTATTGTTGTTGCTCGGGCACTCTTTGGCGAAGTGTCCGACTCCCCCACACTTGTAGCACACGTTGGTCCCGACTCTGCACTCTCCCATGTGGTTCTTCTGACATTTGGCACAAGGAGGTGCTCTCTGACGGAAATCTCCACTTTGGAATGGAGCAGCTTGTTTTCCTTTTCCCTGGGAAGAGTTTGGGGTACTCCTGAACCTCTTGTTGTCGAAGGGTGCGCGGTTCCCATCCCATTTCCTCTTATCCCGGAAATTCTGCTGTGAGGTCGGCGGTGTTGGAGTAGTGGGTGTAACCGTCCTTTCCCGTGGCATCACTTTCTCCACGTCCAATGCACGAGATAATGACTCGGCATACGAGAGTCTACCACGGCACGCCAACGCCATCGTGATTTCGTGCCTCAGGCCGGCACAAAACTTCTCCGCCATCTTCTCGTCGGTGTTTACTTGCTCGGGTGCATAACGAGACATGTCACATAGGGCACGGTCATATTCTGTCACAGTCATCCGCCCCTGCTTTAAATTGTAGAACTCGGCCTCCTTTGCCTTACGGTAGCTCCTTGGAATGTATTTGTCATACAGTTCCTCCTTAAAGTCTTCCCACGTCAGAGTGTCTAACTGTTCCTGCGTCATTGTCCGTTGCTTAGTCTCCCACCAGAATTCTGCGGACCCGGTGAGCTGATAAGTCACGCACGATAGGCGCTCCTGGTCAGTGCACCTCAAGAACTTAAAGATGCGTTCTATGGCCCGAATCCCGGTCTCGGCCTTGGTTGGATCTCCCATTCCATCGAACACGGGAGGACGTTCCTTTCGGAACTCTTTCTCGATGTTCCGTTCCGGCTGTGGCGGTGGTGGAGGTGGTGGTGGTGGTTGTCCTTCGGGACCCACACTGCTTTGGGTCTCATTGCTTGCCCCATTCTCGTGGTGAACTGCGGCACGTCGGGGAGGCATTCTGTTCAACACATGCATTAGTATAAAAAGCAACTTTACCATCACCACTCCACACAACCTTTCCAAAGCGATAACACAACTTTCCATACATAGCATGGTAAAACGAACACAACGATAAAACAACGGAAACTTAATTATCTTAAAACTAACAAGTACGTGTTTCACAAGGTCTTTGAAACAGGGAAGGAAAAACAAACGTCAAAAGAAACTACCACATAGTTCGTCAAAACAAAACATTCGAAACTAACAAAACAGTAAAAGAACACTACTCCTTGGGAGCTCTCTCATAATTCGCCCCTTCCTCGCTATCAACTTCAAACCCCTCTCGCAAGGGGCTCTTCTTCGGGGTCTTCCTCATCCTCCATGGGATCCTCCTCGTCTTCAAGGGGATCTTCTTCCTCTTCCTCATCACTCTCTCGCACCTCAGTAGCGACGTCGATATGCTCATCAACCACCAGGACTTCCGTCGCGGGAGGTGCGGAGGTGCGCATCCCAAGTCTTCTCCTCTTAGGGCAGTTTGGTTGGGGCGTCTCACTCTCGTACCGACCCCCGCTGTAGGGACTGCGGCTCGATGAGGACGCCTCCTTCCTAGGAGGAGCATAGGGTGGCGGTCCATCACGAGCATCGACCAGTGCTTCCAAGAGAACCTTCACAAAACCATGCATGTCTCCCTGCATGCTGTAGTCGGGAAGCTTATGCCAGACGTATGACCGTGAAGCCTCGTCGGCCCACCTATTCCAAGGTGCCGGTAGTCCATCAATCAATCTCTTGATTCCCTCATAGTGCCTCACTCCGCAGCCATGAGCATCCCGCCATAAGGTCAAGTAATCAGCGACATAAGATATCAAAGGGGCCCTCGCGTCCCTCTCGAACCCGTGGTACATTTCCACCGCCCGCAATCCATTCTTGACATACCTTCCCCTTAGCGGTGCGTGGATCGTGATCGCCATCTACACAAAAGTAAGTTCCCTTAGCAACCAATCGTAGAAAAAGAATAAGCGAGGTAGAAAAGATAAAACGCGTAGAGAACGTCATACGTGTTGCCGTTCATATACCTGTCGATTTCCATAGGAAAAAGTCATAAAAATTCTTTTCTTTTTAAGTTATCATCTAAGGATAGATGTTTCGTATTTTATAATCGTGGTACCTTTGCAACTTCGTCTATCCTTCAATCTAACGCAAACCGCGCTTCACAAGGTTATCCTTGTCTCGTCATTTCATCGTCCTTTGGAATTCGCGCCCTTTTCGCGCCCCATTCATTCTATCACTTCTATTATGCTTCGTTTCAACTTTTGCCTTCTTTCGTGTTGAGCGCGGTGAGACGGAGTGTTGAGTGTTAAGCGAATACTCTTTTAGTCTAGCGAAACGAGTCTAGACTAGATTGAATAAATGACTCTCGGTTCAGAGCGGAAGGAAAAACCTGGCTCTGATACCATTCTGTCACGACCGCACTTCCTAAGGATAGGAAGCACGGGAAACATCGTGACTAGTGGGGGAACTAAGAAGCGGGGAAGAAGGGGGAATAATCAATTCAAGGCAATACAACTTAACAATCAAAGAGGAAATTCCATTTAAATCGATCAACGTTTCAAAACCCAAGTCTCATAATGAAAGATAACAGAGTTCAACCATAAAGGAAGTAACAGAGTTCAACAGTTCAAAGAAAAATAACAGAAATTCTGAAAACATTGAGTAGCGGAAGCAATTTTGAGAGTTTAGCTACTACTATGTATGAAGACATATTAGTAACCGGAACAATGATTTAATACGTTCTTGGATCATCGCTCAACATCCTCCGCCTCCCGACCCCGCTCAACCTGCACATAGGGAAAACATACGCAGGGGCTGAGTACTTGGTGCACCCAGTGAACTCATGCCCAAAAACATTCACCGTTAAGATATGTCAAGCCATCATCGAATGAATCCCGGGTTTTACTTTAAAAAGGCCGAGAGACACTAAAGTTCATTTCCTTAAAAAGTGTACGCACGGACCAACATCATCCTCCATCATATACCATATCTGAACCATCATGTGAAACGAGACTGTGGCCACAATCTTGATCACTGGACCGGCCGACCTAGGGGACGGCTCACGATCCCCATCAGTGCACTAGTCTAAGTAGGGCGTAGACCCTAGTTAGACCCGAATTCGTTAACCATCAAAGTCTAGTAGAGTTTTATTCTAGTAGACAAACAGATAGGCAGTTTCAAAACATAAACACGGCATAACATACTTATAGAAACATCCTTATAACACCGTAAACATATTGATTTAAAATAAACGTTAAAGAATAAAGCCCACCTCAAAAGCTTATGATTTCCGTAAGAATTCCTCGTTCCGACTGTTAGAGTGCGTGCGAACCACCTTCTCGGAAAATACATAAAATTCATATCAATTCTCGGTAACGACGATATTTAGAATGCATGCACTCTAATTCAAATCTTTTAATTCTCTTTCTCAATTTCCGTGCATTTTTGGTTATTCGGCGGCCGCCCAAGGCGTCGCGTGCGACGCCGGTCGGCCGCTTACGCTCGTTCTTTCCTTCGTTGGCTCCTCGTATTTGCCATAACATCGAAAATAATTTCTAAAAAATTATTCAAGCGTATACTTTAAATTTTCATAATTATTTACCATTAAAAAAGGTATCATTTCATACTTAGGTAAATTGTTCATTCTTTAAAAAGTCTTCCGGAAATTAATTAAATATTTTTTTCCGATTAAATTTTAATTTCCGGCCCATAAGATTAAGCTTAGCCTACCTAATTCCTCCAAAAAATTTCATTAGGAAGCCCATCAATTTAAAAGAAGTACATGGCCCAAACTTAAAAAATGTTGGCCCAAAATCATCTCCCTCTCCAACACACTCTCTCTCTCTTCCCTCTTTCTCTCTCCCCGTCGTCCTCTCACTCTCTCGGCAATCACACAGCAGCCGACCGCCACCACTGCCGTCGTCGTCGTTCTCCCTCCGGCTTGCCACCGTCGCGGCTGGAGCCGCCTGCCGCCGCAGCTGGAGCCGCCGAGGAAGCTGCTGTCTTCGCTGCTCGCCGGCGGGAGCTGCTGCCGCGGAGGAGAGTCCACGTCGCCGCTGCCGTGCGGCTGGGGCTGCTGCCTCACCGTCGCGTCACCGGCCGCCGTCATCCGCACCGAGAACGTCGAGCGCGGCTGTCCGCCGCTGCCCGTCGCCGGCGGCGGCTTCTCCCCCTCCGAAACCACTCCGAACCCGCCCGGAACACTCCGCAAAGGCTCGCAACACGTGTTATGAACATAAAGCTAAGTTCTTTCTAAGTTTCGGTTACGCGCGACGATTGTTCGGTTGATTCTTAGTTGGTTTCTTACTTGAATTGGTTATGGAGGATAATCAAAGCTATATGCATGTAAAGCTTAAAACAACACATGCTTTATGATAGGAATGGATTATACCTCCAAGAAGATTGAAAAAGATGGAAGAAAACACAAGATGGATGGCTCAAAGCTTCCTCCTTCTCCTCGGCACTTCCTCTCGCCGCCTCTCTCTCTCTTTTTTTTTGTTGTGTAATATGAAAGTGGGGGTGGCTGTTGGGGTGTAGATATTGATGGGGAAGTGGGGAGGTGAAAACCGTGAACATCATGGGGGGAAAGAAAGAACCGTCGGACGTGGTGGGGGGAAAGAAGAATTAATTTGGGCTTAGCTAAATTAAATCCATACTTGGGCTTCCCATGATTTAATTTCAATTGGGCTAAAATCAACAATTAAATTACAAGCCCAAGCTAGAATGGATTTAAAGAGTTATTAAAATTCAAGTTATTTCATATTTAATTGGACTTCAAATTTATTTTTGGAAAGTCCAAAATAAATTCATACATTTATATTTTTCGTATTTCCCTTCATCAATTAAAATTCACGGTCCTTTATTAAATTTTGTTATCTCGTTCTTCATAACCAAAAAAATTAAAGTACGAGAAATCGTACATAATTTATATTTGGTGTTGTTCCAAATATAATATTCATTCAACCTTCCTTGCTTTACGCGCGTCGTTATCCATAAAACATATATTTCTTTCCATTTAATTCATTCGTCTTGCTAAAGAATAGAAATTTCATCATCGACCTTTCAACGAGACCTTAAACGTGTCTCCCAACGTTCATTTTTAAAAAGAAAACACATTCCTTTTCCCATCAAACCCATAAACCATAATTTTTCCCATATCACATTTATCGAGAAGCATAGCATTTTGAAATAATTTTATCAATTATTCTGTTACATAAAAGTAAATTTCAAACTTAAGGTACGGGTGTTACAAAGGTAAAGCTTAGAGCTATTTCATTTACAGATTAACTGTGGAGCTCTTCATGATTGTCAACGTGTGACTTGAATCATGTTATGTTGTAGCATGAGCCCTTTCCTGATTATGAGCTGTATATTTTTCCTGGAACAAACCCTCGTTTATCTTTCAAGCTGAGTTGTGGAAGGAACAAATGTGGTGATATCTCTCTGCTTAGTAACTATATTTATTGTTGATGATGGAATTTCCGTCACTCTGATTGAGAACTATTCTTTGCCTTTGTCTTCCATTGTTCTATGCAAATCACTTTAACGACTATGTTTATAGAGCTGCATTCATTCATACAATAGTGTAAACTGATAGTATTAATAAAACTTTACCTTAACCGAGATAGTAGATCAATTAGAGTTTGTTGATGGTCTTGCGTACCAATTTCTGTATGAAAAATAGTTGCATCTAATGGCTCTCACTCTACTTGAATTGCAATCCCAATGTCACATTTACTTTGACATGTTGTGCCTCTAATTCTCTTCGGGCTTTTGTTGTAACAGGAAAATTTTGTTATTCTAATTGGAAATATTGTGGAGAAAGACTTGATAGTTCTGTCCTATTTATAATTCTGATAACCTGAAGTGTATTCGGTAAGCCAACTTCATATTTATTAATAATTCAAAACTCATCTCTGCGGATTAATAACAATTTTCAAAAATGTTTCAAGCCTCTCTGAAAATGAGCCTCTACACAATCTTGGCACTTGAGTCGATGTTGATCAGCTTTTTTGTGAGCCAATTCTGTTTGAGGCTAAAATTTTAAATATATCTAATTTCTAATTATCTATTTAAAGGTAGAACCCCTAGGCAATTTTAATATAAATATGTTTGCACCTATGCAATTTTCGATGCATGAATTACTAACATAATTTCATATCTTTTGTGCAGAGACTGATTGAAAAATAAGGTATTGATGCATAAATATTCATGAGGTAATGCCTAATTTAGTTGAACTGAATAGACTATTAAGAAGAAACAAATATGGTAGAAACAAAAGTAGATACTAATATTGTTAAACATCACATAAAAAATGGTAAACATACCATGCAGGAGAATGAAAAGAACAAAAAATGAAGCTCAAATCTGAATGCATTAATATTCAGAGGAATTACTATTTGAGAATCAACAAATAATGACATAACTTCATTCTTTTGTGCAGGGATTGATAAAAAAAGTATCGATGCCAGCTATGGAAAGCAGATTATATATAAATACTAATGAGGTAATGCCTAATCTTCATAAACTAAATGCAATACTGGGAATAAACAAATATGGTAGAAACAGAAGCAGATACTAATGTTAATAAAGATCACATAAAGATGGACAAAATAGCAAACTAATCTCATCAATTTAGAGCTAATATTCAATTGGAATGATTTCAACTTCAGTCATTTCTTCCTATTAGTATGCAACAAATTTACATATAATTATATTTCTAAATAAAAGAAAATAATTTAAACATTTTTTTGCAGGTGATGATGTTCATAGATTGCAAATTGAAGTGGCAGGAAAAGATCCAAGAATGCATAGAAACTGTAAAATAAGGTAAAATGACTATTAACAGGAGCTAACTACTAATTTAAAATGGTTTGAAACATAGTGAACATCGAAACAGAGAAAATAATACTCCGTATCACATATTGATTGCAGGGAATGATCTACAAAAATATCAAACAACGGAGGCATGACTTGAAAAAATATGATGTAAACATGGAGGCGATGGCAGATTCAAGGTTAGAAAACTACATTCATTATAAAATGAGTTTTTACTATGCTAATTATGCTAATTTTAATAACATTGAGAAATAAGACCACATAAACATGGAACTACTGACAATTTCAAGTTAGATAACTGCATCATCGTGTAACTAAGTATTTACCGGAGCTAAATATCATAAACTAACTTCAATACATATAGAGCATTTCAGAAACAGGAAGAAATATAATATAAAGAAGATTCAATAAAGAGGAATGCAGATAGAATTTGAAAAGAAACTTATCCAAGCTTGTGTTGTTGATTCGGTTGAGTCTTTCAGTTGTGAGGAGTTGGTGAGTGATAGTAGAAGTGTAGGAAAGGGTATTTATAGGGTAAAAATGGTCAGCATACTCCTTAAAAAAGTAATTTAGGTTTCCAAAGCACACATGACATGACACGTCAGACATGAGGGGCTCAAACCTATTCTACTTCGTCAACATAAAACATAATAGGTATGAAATTCTTTTCTTTTTAAATATGAAAACAAAATGACTCAGTTATATGTCTTGCATCTCGCTCTAATGCGTCCAAATTAATTACTATACCTAGTCAGAATTATATACTTTTAACTACATATACTTTAAATACTAACCACATAATACTACATCTTCTTTGCAATTAGCACAATACAACTTAGATTACATTTAATAATCTGTCATTCAGATTGAATCAGTTTCAAGTTACTAATTCCATGCCATTCCTGAGCATAAAGGAGATTAGGTCTTCAATACTATTAGTGAATCAGAGTTAATTTAGAATTAGTAGTCTTAGATTTGATTGCGAAGCAAAATACCTTCGAAAAATAACATTAAGACTTAGAAAAGATTAAACTGCTACAAATAAAACAATAGTTCGAAATAAATTTCATATACTAATCATTACAGTGACATTATTACTTTGCATATACTAATTACTTAATGCTTTGTAGTTAATATTATTGACTTTATTGGGATTTCTACATTTTTCCTATTTTATTTACAAAAACGAATTACATTGATTACTAATATATGTTGCATTTATTATCAGAGACAAATTGCATTAAAAATACACAAATATACCAATGACAGCTTTGGAAATATGTAAAATATATATTTTGTAATAGAATACATATTTAATGACTACAATGGCTACTCTTTGCAAATCCTATTATCTATTTATTTAATAGGATGTATTATGCCTCCAATTTTCTTTACACAAATTTTCTTTACACAAACGAATTCAATGCTTTGTTTTTAAAATATATATACTATTTGATAGGTTTTTCATTTGGTATTGTATCTGTTTGTTTAGAACAGATTTATAAATTTATATTCTGTCCCACTCTAAGACCTTTCTTTCTTATTTTTCATGTTCTAAAATTTTGATTTTATTCTCTTTCTCTCTCTTTTTCATGTTCTAAAATCGTATGTATACATTATAGGTTTTGAGTATGAGTGCTAACATGATATTAATATTTGTTCAGGGATTAATTGCATTGGGAAGAGATGGAAAGATATTATGGAAGAATAGAATATACAGTATACATATTTTGTGTAATATAATAGTATTTCTTTTACATAAGCCTATGCAAGTATAAAACACATAGGCTGCATCCTACCCCACACAATTCTCGGTACATACAAACTGATATAAGCTTTACTTTTAATCAAACTGATATAGGCCTGCTGCCTCTACATATTTTTCCAGAATGGCCGAAAATGGTGCAA
Organism: Salvia splendens; assembly: GCF_004379255.2. NCBI lineage: Eukaryota > Viridiplantae > Streptophyta > Magnoliopsida > Lamiales > Lamiaceae > Salvia > Salvia splendens. The sequence continues at coordinate 22,112,251 of NC_056047.1, read as the reverse complement.
AAAACATGATATAGAATATTAACACAAAATGGTGCAAAAAAACACAAAAAACAGTTGTGGTAATGCACAGTTTCCCGCCAAAAAGGGCAAAACTGGTATTTAAAAAAAATTCCCAGAAACTGTGACTTTATATATTGATAGATACCATGAATTTAATTCTTGCCCACCCTTTGAGCGACACAAAAATTAAGCAAACAAGACTCAGAGCATGGATGTGGGCTTAGACCCATATTTATTAATATTTTACTTCCTGCTATTCTGCAAGAGCACAACACCCATATCCATGTTCTTCCGCAAGATCATGCTCAAGGATCTCACCATTCCATTATTCAATTTAAATACTCCAATTACTAAAAACATTTCCACAATATTAAAATGCAATAAAATACCTGATACCATTACAAATTACTAAAAAATTAAAAATTACATAATTAAACTCCTAAATATTAAAAATTACATAATTAAAATCCTGAAAATTGAGATTGAGAGAGTTGTTTGGCATATTGTCATTTTTTGTGTTTGAAATGAGAGCATTTATAGATGAAAGTATGAATTTTAGGGTAAAAATAATGAAAAAAAAAAAATTAAAAGTGGGGAAAAAATGGATATATTTATTAGGAAGTGGGAAAATATTTTTTTTATTAAATCTGAATTTTTCATATTTTTTCAAAATTTTCAAAAAAAAATAATAAAAAATAATAAACCAACGACCAACCAGAGCATGCCACGTCGGCTGCTCGTGCTCTTACCTTTGGCACGGACGTGCTCTATGCATCAAGTAGGGCCGTGCCGTCGGCAAGAGCACAGCGGCGGACAGCAGGGTGTCGCGCCGTCAGCACAGACAGCGTCCTTCCCCAAGAACACCGTTGGGATGCTATCAAGAGCAACTCTGCATTTGACATCACAATTAGCCCACATACCACATTGAGTCAAAAGATTACTTATGTAAAACTCTGCAATTCTCCTAAGAATACCAACTCTCCATTTGACATCACAATTAGAAAAAAAGTCAAGTTCCTTCTACTTCTAATGAATCACAACACATTAATCTAACAACGTGTTCACTATGTAAGAATTGGGCAATTATTGGCCTAATTAGAGGAATTATGGTTATTCACCTTTCACTAATTAATTGTTGGAGGCCTTAATATTGGAGGTTGGCCCGCACTGTTCATACCAATTGAAGAAGAATTCAAATCTTGCCGTATATGTAAGATTTGTTTGTGCATTGTATAGGTAAAATTTATTTGTGCATTGAAAAGTGCACCAAGAAATGAACTTGGTTTTACATATTTGCTCCACCTTTCCACCTTTCTACTTGGATGGATAAATTTGTCAATCCATAATTCTATTAGTCAAAGTCAACATTTTGGGTTACTATTTGGCCCTTATTTGAATTCAAATCTTGTATACTAAACAATGGGGGCTAGAATTATATATGTGCCCAATTATACCTCAATTCTTGAAAGATTTTAATCTTAGAAAAATGTTAGAATTGGAATTCTTATAGAGTGAACATACCCTAAGTCTAAATAACATATCTCATGTCTCAAATGATTGTCGTTAAGTCATCAATATTGTATGTCTGACTATTCTATATTTCGAATCAAAAAAAGTTTTTCAACAAAAATAATAGAAACAATTAGTAACATCAATACATATATCAAAATGTCTTCCATATTTGGTTGCAATAAGCCTTTAGGTACATTAGAACATATCAAGGGGACATAGATAAATGGAGAGGTAAAGTTATATTACTACAATATTTACCTTTTTTTATGAAAAATTCTTCTTCAAGGGAAGATGTATTTGAGAAGGTATTATACACTTTTCCTATTTTGAAGATATATCTTTACCTCTCTATCAATGGAGAGGTAAAATCTTATAACTACCATATGTCTTCTTTTCATGAAAAATCATTCTCCAGTGAAGGAAGTATTTGAAAAGGTATTGCACTTTATGTTTTTAATGCATTTTGTATTATTATTACTTTTTTAAAAAATGATGTACCTTTCTATAAACCTTTTTCCTTTGGAATGTGTTACTTTTTAGAAGGATATATTTCACTTTTTAAAAAGATGATATACCTCTTTTATTTATCTTTCCTTGTTTGAGATGCTATATCATGTGAGATAAAGTTCAATAAGAAAGCTCAAATCACATCTATTCAACGGGTTTGGATCCCCTGCTGTGCTCAAAGCCACAACAAGGGGTATTGTTTCATACAAGCCATTATTTTAGTATATAATAAAATTGATATTTTAACATTATTTTTATAAATAAAATATTTGTGTATTTGTGCACAACATCCCCTGCTGTGGCTTTTAGCATAACAGGGGATCGAGATCCCTATTCAACAACCACTCTCAAAGCACAAACTTAGGCATTTTATACACTAGTTTTACCACATGTACTATGCACGGGCCAAATGATTTTTAAAACATAAGAAAATATATTTAAAATGAATTAAATCAAAATAAAGAATATATAAAAAAATATAAGTTATTTCAAATCAAGAATAGAAACTATTTAAATGTTGTATTCATAAGATTATAAAGATTTAAAAAACATACTTCTACTTCAACATCTATCAATCAATCAATCCACTGTAACGAAAGGACATGAGGAAAAAAATAGAAATAGGATAGGATATACAAACAAAAGATTGAGAAATACTAAATACTAAAGTAAATAAATAAAATTATTTGAAAAAAATAAATAGTTCATTATAAATTCGATAAACAAATAAAGTATTCATAACACTGTAAACAATTAAAAGTATTATAAATAATAACAAAAAGGGAAATGTACTTCTCTCAACTCGCTCTAAATGAAACATTTCATATTCGGCAAACAATTTTATGCAATTTTAATTTCTGGTATGAGTAGAGCAAAATAAAATAGAGCAAATGACAAAGAGGAGATGTTCGACTAAGGATCAAATAGTTTGAGTTAGTGAGAATAAGATATACAAATAAAGAAAAATATACGACTAAGTATCAAAGAGGAAAAAAACATATAATCTGATTAAATAAATAGTTAAATAGTTTTGATCAACAAAACATAGATATTCATATATAGGAAAAAAATTAGAAAAATAACAACAAACCAATAGTTCATAATTCTTAAAAAACTTCTTTATAAACAACATTAACGACTTGTCACTCTGGATATAGTAACATACAGTTGTCAGTATCTGAAGAATGACATTTTTTAAAAAAACAATCCAACATGAGAGAGAGATTGATATGGACTTTTGCTAATCGTCATTGCATACAATACACCTAAAGGAAATTGTCATTGTTGGAATTTGAATGATAACCTTGATTACGACTTTAGTGGATTCATCCACCCCACGCAGCCAGGGCAGGGAAGCTCATCTCTTCAGCAACCCCCACCAGCGTCTAAGCCCTTGTTAGCCCCATCTGCATCCAAGCCCCTGACTGTGAGGAAGCCCGTGTCAAAGCAACCTGAGACTGAGGAAGAGAAGCCGGCGTCGCCGGCTAGGAAGAAAGTAAAGTGAACTGCCCCAACGTACCACCCTTGCCTGGCTCCCGCGGGGGCCAGACTCAGAATTGATACCCCCGATGACCAAGTAAATTTTACTTTTCAGTTTTTTTTTCGTTTTCTTTTCATCTGTTTATATGTTTGTTATTCTGAGTTTGTGATTTTGTGTTCGTTGCTCAAGCATGCCGCGTATGTATATATGTGTATGTGTTTTCTCCCACTTAGCCCAATCTTTGGTCTAAGTGTGAGAAGTTTGTGTTTTTTTGGCATGTTTTGGTTTCTGTTTTGTTTCTCCCACTTAGCCCGTTACTCGGTCTAAGTGTGAGAAGGTTGTTTTTTCTTTTACGTGTTTGGTGTTTTATGTGCCGTCTGTTTATGTTTTGTTCGCATTAACTGCCCTGTTTCCCCCCTTCACTGGGATGGCATGGGGATACACTTGAGTGAAGTGGAAGGGGGAGGGAGTCAGTGCAGTCTGTGTCTAGCATGAATAGGAGTCTTTAGGTCTAGGTTTTGTGTGTGCCGCATGAGCTGGTGAATATAGTAAGGCAAGATTCCCTTAGTGAGAGCAATTGAAGATAACATGTTAACTTTGAGGCTTTTTTTCCTTAATAAGTTGAAATCGGTTTGGATGAAGTGAGGACGATAGAGGATGTCTTAGCTGACCTAGTTGTGAAGCCCTACTATATAAGTGAGTTATAAGCCCAAACACTTTGAGCTAACATATACAAAAGAGGGCCGCCACTGGATGTTTAGGGAGAAGAGTCAGAAGGAAAAAATATATTAAAAAATAGTAGAAAAAATGAGGTATAAGTTGGACGAAGTCCAGGGAAAAAATAATAAAATTCGGAGGTATAAGCTGGACGAAGTCCAGAAAGAAAGAAAAAAAAATCTAAGGGCAGGTAGCAATAGTAACCTGACCCGGGAATGAAGGGAAAAGAAGCTGTAGGAAGGAGAAACTCTCATAACCCGAAGCATCAGTGGTGTGGCAATGACTTAAGAGTGAATCGATCCTAACATCCCTGGTGAGGAATGAGTGATCGAGTGAATCCAACAATTGGGAAGTTAATAGGTTATCTTGACGAACTGACAAACCGATTAGGTAGAAGAAGGGAAGGGGAGGATTTGGAGACTGTAGACGTTCGGTTAGACCTTAAGCTTGTGGGGACGGTTGCCTAAAATTTGAAACTGGTTCATGCATTTCTGGTTTATTTTCTTAAAGTGTTTATTTTCTTTGTGGTTGAGTCCGTTAATGTGTTTAGGTTTAGAAGTTTGTGTCTTTTATGTGCCTGTAGGGTCGGTCGTAGAATAACCGTGCATTGAAATTCACCTTATTTCTTTTTCTTGTCTTTATACTTGAGGACAAGTATGGTTTAAGTGTGAGCAGTTTGATAAGGCTAATTTCATGCATCGGTTATGGGGTTAAATTCAACAATTTACGGGGTCTAACACATCTTTTAAGCCAGATGTGTAGAAGAAATCGCCAGGTCCAGGAAGGAAGGAAGATAATCGTCTGGCGAAGGAAATTGGCGAGAAAGTGAGCAGAATGAAGAAAAATTGCCAGACGGAGGAGATCATTAGCTGGAGAGCAAAACAGAGAATTCAAGAGAAAAGCTTCTAGAAGATCGCCTCTACATCTATAAAAGAGAGAGCATGCAACATGAATGGGGATTTTTTTACTTTTTGGCTCTGAGCTCACTTTCACACACTTCTACACACACTTGGGGTGATCGGAAATCTGGGGGTTTTGGGGTCAATTTCGGTTTGATGTTGTGTACCACCGTCCTTACGTAGGGCGAAGAAACATTTTACTGTTTTCATTTTAGTTTTCTGTTCAGATTTCTACCGAGTCTTCGCTGTTCGAAGCTTGGCTTTCGTTGTATTGTTGAAATCTCATTTAGCTATCTATGGAATTTCTATTTTCTGTCATGAATGATGCTGATGTTGAGGTTTGTTTGTGTTTGATTCTGAGTTTGTGGTTGTTTACTTGAATGGATACTTTTCGCACTTGATCTGGTGAATTAGAGTTGAATCGTGGTTGGATTGTCGTTGATCGGAGTGGATCTGTTGAATCGGAGCTCATGGAGTTGTTTTTGGTTGTAGTTTGGTTCGGATTGCTTGGATCCGGAGTGGATTAAGCGTCCGACGTGTGGATCTAAAGCAGAGTTGGGGGATTGTGCATGAACTTGATATTTCGTTTCTGTGTTTCTGTTTACTTAGTCTAGTAGGTATAGATCTGTTCAGTTTTCGATTAATCACCAGTTTCCAACGTCTGAATTATGTTGTTCTGTTTGAATCTGGGTTATTGCTCCGTTTTCTCCATGTTCGAGCTTGAATCAAGTGATAAGATGCAGATCGTTGTTTGTTAATTTCAGAGTTAGTTATTTGCAGCTTTTCATCCGTACTTTACCGTTTCGGGAAATGGTCCTCACTGCATGTTTGATCTCTGTTTAGTTAGTTTAGGAAGTCGTTTACTAGGTCGAGGAAGTTTGTTTGAGATATTAAAGTTAAGATGATGTCCCATGTCCGCATGATATTTACAGTTTCCTAGGTCTAGTGTTAGTTTTCATTCCCCAGCCTAGTTGTAATTTTCTTTCTCAACCCAAATTTGCGTGGCAGCAGCCAATTCCTTTTCCAGAATCTTTTAAATATCTTCTTACGCATCCATCTTCGTGGGAACGATCCCTACTTCCCTGTACTAATTCATAGTATAGCGGGTTGAGGGTTTTGAACGCGGAATTTGTGTGTCCGACGACCGAGACTCCCAGGACCCTCTGAGTTCCTAGACCTTGTGATCTAGCGGATTCTCTTGGCTTGAGAGGCTTGACCTAGCACAAAAGCACACACACTTTCTCTAATACCAAGCTTTCAATATATTTTTCTTCTTTTTCTATTTTGCTCATATTTCCTTTTTTTTTTCTCTGTCTTGGCTTTTTCTTGATATAGATTCTCTTTTTCATCATAAATAAATACTCCATCCGTCCCTAATAATTTGTACCATTTGTCTCGGCACAGGTTTTAAAAGATGAAATAGAAAGTGGGTTGAAAAAGTTAGTGGTACGTTGGTCCTACATTTATATATTAGTTTTATAATAAAATGTGAGTGAGAATGAGTTTTTGGAATATAAGGTCCGCTATAAAAAATGGTAAGAGTGAAAGGTGACAATTTTTAGAGACGGACGGAAATAGAAATAAGTGACAAAATTTCAGGGACGGATGGAGTAAATAGTAACCCAACACTACTTTACATCTCAAGAGTAAAATATGTACCACTTCAATGAATATTTGAACCACTTAGCATCTTACTACCAACAAGCACTTTTAAGGACATTGAAAAAGACTGAAAAAAAGGACTATAAAAATGTATACCAGCATGAATGACAAAGACAAGCTGTTGAATTGTTGGAGCTCAACAGGTCATTGCTTGCTTATAACATAACATCATGAATATGATCATGGGCTACTGAGAGGTAAAGACTAAAGCCTAAAGGGGTCGATTCCAACATAGCTACAAAATTTGAAATTTTTATCCTGAATCTCAAGAATTCCACAAAAACAGAATGCACTCTCGTATCCTCGGAGATTAAAGCATTGTCAAAAATAAAATTTAGGAAATGCAACGACGATATTATAATATTTCCACAACAAAAAACATACTACTATGTGTTACAGAAGGATCCATTACTCACTTAGCTAAGCAAAATCCCAATTCCAGCATATTATTTGTCCTTGGAACCAAGCACCTGCTGCTTAATCTGTTCAACCGTAGCAAACAACTCATCCCTATTCTCCTGGAAATAGAGGATGACCTGTTCAGATTGGCACCAGCAAAGGTATGCAAGATTTATTCAATAAAAAATTTAGGATGCCGACCTTGAAGATAAGGTAGCGTGAGCTGAACCAGATCGTGTAGCCAAGACCAACAAGTTCCAACACTTTTGGAACCTAAAAGTTGATCAAATTTCAGAAATATTTTGGTTACTGAAGGTTTTATCAGTGTGCATATCGAAAAGTATGTTAGGGCTGAGTAGGCATTACTTACCAATGGAATAGAATCAACTGCACCAACAACAGCTGCTGCTAGCCAAAGGGCGACAGCACCACCACCACCAAACACAAGAATTGAAGATGTGTCCTCATAATCCAACTGCAACAGAAGACATATGAATCATGAGACTCAATAGTATCACACGATAACCAATTTAGGCCCATAGGAGTTTTCCAGTTTGGGAAACAAATGCAGACATCTTTAGGGTTAAAAAATGAGGGATTTATAGGCAAATAACAAGAAAAGGCTGCTCAGGTAACCGCTCAGCACTGACATGATTGTCAATGTTTCATCAAGCATTCACGAGCTTCTCAAAAATTGAAAGTACTCATCATAGCAACCAAGCTCTCATAATCAAGATATTCAGCTTGCAACAACTATACATTGAAGAGATTCGGTGGATAGGTTGTCAAAGGTTATATTTTTATTACTAGCTTCTACATTCTCATTGAATATGAAACTCACCACATTAATCTCACAGGATTTTAGCTACCAAGAAGTTATGAAAAAATGGAAATCACATTAAAATCCGGACATTACACACTATTCAAATAGCAACCATTTACTAGCTATGCACCGGGATCAAAAGGAAGCACCTTAATATCGAATTCCTCCAAGAACTTCAGAAACTGCAGATTATCAACCAAAGAACCTTCTTGCGGTGCTTCATTTTGCTGCGTTTCACAATCTACGATATTTTCATCAACATCAGTTTTGTCCACAGTTATATCACCATCCAGAACAGGTTCATCGGTGCCATAGGAAGTCCTCCCGGCCGAGGTCTCCTCAGGTGTGGTTGATCTCAGAGATGAACTAGTACGGCATCTCAATCCTATTTTAACAGCCAATTTCCCCCAAAATCAATACAAATTATTCACAAAACTGACAAATTGAATCGTTGCTTACAAACAGAATGTTCATAAAAAAACTCAAACAATTAAGAAAATTTAACTGAAATACTCGCATAGGGCAAAGAATTGAGCAACGCCAAAAAAAACAAATAGCATCGAATCACAGTAAACTGTGAATAATTCAGAATTTATGAACAGCAATCTAAAAAACCGAGTAGTGCCACTCCAAAATCATAACAAAAACAAAAAAAAAACTTTCGAATTCATAACGAAATTAAAGAGAGGGAGCTTAATCGTTCTGAAATAGACAGAAATCGCATTTCGATATGCAGAATCGATGAGGAAAATTGAGAATCGAGTGAACTGACCGCAGTTGAATCTGGTTTGCTTGAGCAGGGAAGGAAATTGAGTTTTGCAGTGAACGGACTGAATTTGATTGGTAGGGAGAAGCTTGGGATGGGGCGAAGCAACGCTCGAGATGCCTCGAGCTGTGCAGAGCTTCATAGTTGAGTTCATGATGGAATTGGAAGAAGTGAGGGTGAGGGTTAGGTTTGTTGGAAATATCAAATGAATAATCACTAGGGTTTAAGTTTGGGTTTATCGAGTAAAATTGTGAAACACGAGACGAGATAGGTTGAACCCATTTTCAAATTATCAAATTACTTTATTAAAATTTAACAACATTAATTAAAACAGGAATTAGATGAGTTAAATATAAAAAACAAAATTAGACTCTATTAAGCATCTTCAAGTATTATGTGGCCAGATTTCTTGATCAAATGTTTTTGGAGTTGGCCAATGGCCATTAATAAAAGAAATTAATAAAAGGAAATTGGACACAATAGAGTCGGAAATCTGGATTGACCGTCGGCCTCCGCTTTCTGTACTACAATTGAGTCGCACCTGAGCTGGCTCGAGCTATAACCACTTGAACCTTAGCTGTATGAGTGTTTTCTCAAGCTATTTAATGCATTTTCGTGTAATTAAGAGCACTTAAATGGTAAGCACATTACTCTATTTACATTTATTATTATTATTATTATTATTATTTTTGTTGTTATATACTCCATACTTTGATCAATTCCATAAAAATAGTCTCATTTTCTATTTTAATTTGTCCCACAAAATTAGTCTCTTTCTAAATTTACCAATTTTGCATTACGAACATATGTCGTTCTCAAAATCCCTAATTTATGAGACGAAGGGAGTGTAAAAATTAAGTTTTATGAGTAAACAATATTAATAATGTCATTAAACAACAAAAATAACATGATAAATTAAAAATACATAATTTTAGGCATTATCTACGTGGTCGAAGCGTGCCCTCATTTAGAGAGAGAGAAACTTGTTAAAAGAAGTGGTGCGAATGAAATGAAGTTCAACGAGCCGTATATATAGACTTTTAAACAAAAAAAAATTAAAAAATCCGGACGTCCACACGGACGTCTGCCGTGTCTTCGCAATGGCGGACGTCCGCACGGACGTCGCTACGGACGTCCGCGGAACGCCGCGGAACTCTGGTGTCCGCAGCGGATGTCCGTATCCGTCGCGACCTTGCACAATGGCGGACGTCCGCCGGGACGGGTGTCATTGCTGATGCTCTTATGCAGCTTCTGAGGGACGACCTCATTCTTTGTACATCACATATGCAGGTTTGCCATAGCCACTTTACTAATTACTAGTATTAACACGTGTTATGCACGGGATATAAGAGCACTCATAATGGGGGGCCGATCAGTTGAGGCAATGATCGGCTCCCCCAAGGCCCTCCATTGCAACCACAGGGCCTATAATCGGCCTTTCCACCTCCTCCCCATATGGCCATTGTATCGGCCAGGGCCCTCCCATAGGGCCTGATCGGCCCTATCATTGTGGGGATTGGGCCGATCATCTGCCGACCTATCAACAATTTAATTAATTTTTTAAATTTATTATTCACTCTATATATATACTTGTCACTCTAAACTTCTTTTCCTTCTTTACAACATGGAATCCGACAACTCTCTCTATACTTTTTTTAAAATGTAGGGTTTTTTTTTAACTTAGTATGTTTTCTATAATTTATTTGTCTTGAATTTATTCTTATTTAATTCTTCCATCCCATAAAATATGTGCACTTTCCATTTTCGTCCGTCCCACAAAAATATATGCATTTCATTTTTGAAAAGTTATATCAATTTAAAAATGTAGGTCCCACTATCCACTAACTCTACTTTAACGATCATTCTCCTCATCTTTCTTACTTTACCATATCATTCTCCTCTTCACTCTTACTTTACCAATTTTATCTTAATACTCGTGTCATCTCATCTGCCCATATTTTTATGGGATGGAGGGAGTACCATTTTCTCGCATTTTAGTTGAGTGAAACAATTAAAATTGAAATATACAAATATTGATGATGTGAAAATGAAATGGAATGTGAGATAGGCCTTTGATAGGCCATTCCATTGCAGGGAGATAGGCCCTAATAAATGGGATAAAATAATGATGTGGTTCAAAAAATAATACTCTCTTCATCCCGGCCTAAGCGAGACGTTTCTATTTGGGCACAAGAATTTAGGTAGTGGTGTTTAGTAAATTAAATTATTAATGGTAAAGTAAGAGAGGGAGTAAAGTAAGAAAGAGAAATAGAGAAAAAGGTAAGAGAGAGGATAAAGTGAGAAAGAGAAGGAGGGAATAAAGTAAGAGAGAAGATAAAGTATGAGAGATAGGAGGATAAAGTAGGAGAGATGAGTGAGTTGATTGTTGCAAAAAAAGGAAACGTCTCACTTAGGTTGGGACGTACCAAAAAGGAATACGTCTCACTTACGTTGGGACGGGGGGAGTACAAATTATAATGAATACATACGAAATAAGAACTCAAAGCAATGTGAAGATTTACATAAACGGAATTGTACTTATCTCGTCCCATTCTAAATGGAGAATTTACTACTCGCTAATGAATGAAATCGTTCAAATTCGGCAAACGATTTTTTACAATTTTAATTTATGATCTAAGTGGAGTCAAAAAAATAAAATAAATGACAAAAAGAATGTGTGACTAATAATCAAAGTGATGAATTCGTTAGAATAAGATATACAAATAAAGAAAATATGTGTGAGTAAAGATCAAAGAGTAAAAATCAGTTAATTGGAATAACCAAAGAGCTCAACAAAACATAAATATTCATATATAGGAACCAAAACTTAGAAAAACAATTACAACCCAGTAGTTCATAAGTTTTGAAAAACTTCTTTGTAAACAACATTAATAGTGGAATCACCGTTGCTATCATTACAAAACAACATTAACAGTGGAATCACCGTTACTGTCATTATCATCTTTACAAACTAAAATCTTCAGACCTCCACTACTCGTAACTCTAGATATAGCAACACATAATTGTCCATGATTGAAGACTGGTTTTCGTAAAAATAATCCAACATGAGACAGAGATTGACCTTGACTTTTGTTAACGGTAATTACATACGACACAACCAAAGGAAATTATCGTCGTTGAAATTTGAATGGCAACCTTGGATCAGATGGTATTAGAAACATTTGAGGAATCAAAACTTTATGACCAATATTATGGCCACCGAATACTTGTCCATGATCACCGAATATTATGGCCACCGAATAATCATCTAATTATATTGCTCGAATAGTTTTATATATAACTTTTACAAAACACTCGTCCATGATTCAGTAGGAAATAAAATAGTTATTAACAATAATTATGACTAATAATTCTATTCATTAAATAATAATTTCACTGTAGTATCCCTTCTTTGTAGTATAATTCGCAATTTTCACCGTAGTCATTTCCTTCCAAAGTAGGCCTTTTTTTTTACATTTGTATATTGAATACCTAACAGAATCACCGTAACAAAAGCACCTATCAATAATATAATCCTTTCAGTAGCTAAATCTCAATTAAATTTCTCTCTTCAGCTGTTCCTTCACACCTCTCCATTTGAGTTTGAAAAACAATCTCTCTTGGTGTCCTCTTTTTTCTCAGGTCAGCATCTCTCATCCATCTTTATCTTGTCTTCAATCATAAAAAGAGAATACCTCTGCTAATTAATTTACGCTTTTGTAGCTTTTTTTTGTTGCACAAGAGTTTCTATCCCAATTAATGTTCAATGTACATTTGCGTTCTAGAACCTCAATTAGAAATCAACCATAGTTGATTTGAGCACAACTAATTTTACAAAATAAAAATGTTTAAATATTTTAGTTTGGTACTCCCATTTTATTTATAATCTATTATCTAATTTACTAAGTTGACTGTATTTAATTCATAATCTATATAGGCTTTGTGGAATTTATTGAAACAATATGGATAGAAGTTGGATTACAAAGTCAAGAATAACAACAGAATACCAAAATGGACTGCAATACTTTTTGGACTATGCTTTTCGCAACACAAGCATGAACGATAAGATATTATGTCCATGCAAACGTTGCGGAATGGGTATATGCGTGTCTAGAGATGATGCATTTGAACATTTGACAGTAGATGGATTTATTCCGGGGTACACCCAGTGGATAGCTCATGGAGAACTTCCTAGTATTCTTTCAGCTAGGGGTGAAAATCAACGTAATACTTTGGGCGATGATGATGTGCAAGGTTCAGTTCATGATGCCTTTGGAGTTCCAAATGAAGATAGATATACAGAAGAATATGCAGGACAAATCAAGGGGAAGGATAAACCCGAACATTTAAGGATGATGGGTCAAGGAGTGTGCCCCTCGGATATATTGAATGGAACTCCTAAGAGTACATCAAACCGTTTAATAATGGAGTACAAAGAAAAAATTGCTCGTCTAGAGGCAAGGCTTGAAACACAACAAAAAATTTGTGCTTCGCAAGTACACAAAGGGACAGATGGGAGAGTTTCTGAGTCTCTCTCCTTAAATGCTACTTCAACTCAAGTTGATCAGGTATCTTTGCTTTTATTTTTATACAATTTTGAAAATATTACATATTAAAAAGGATTATTAATCTATTTTGGTTTCTTGGAGGTTGGAACATGTGTTTCTCTACGAAGTATTCACACAAACAAAATCGTTGCTAAAGGATATATTATTAGCATCGATCCAAATACAAAAGTTGGAGGACAAGCCATAGGACATAATTGGTGTGAAATATACGTCAAAGTTGTAGTTGAACCTCAAGAGCAATTGATCAAGCCCTACGACAACTTTCAAGAGTTGTCTCAAATAGTTGGTCATATGGTTGCTTGGCCACGTTCTTTGGTATTTTATCAATGATTTATCAACATATGATTACCTATTGCATTATAGTTTGATTCTTATTGGATATATTCTCCTTATATATGTAGGTGACACCTATTGAGCACTGATAATTTCCCGATTTACATTTGGATTCTAGGTACTCCAATTTTAATTGACTAATTATATTTATATGATCAATCTTGGTTTGTGCTTTTCATTATGTTATATAGCATGAATTGATTTTGAGATCTTCCCATATTTTCTCTGTGGCAGTTTATATGATTGCTAAGTACTAACTCTGGTTGTTATTCTCCTTTTGTTGAGTTCTAGTATTTGGCAGTTTGCACTAAAGCATGGATAACCTCTAAACAATGTTGATTTGGATTCTGAAATTTAAACGTTACAACATAAACAATTATCACTTTAATTTGCCACTAGTTTCACTAGTTTCCGACATTGTATGAGTTTGGAATGAGTTTTACAAGTTGACTGTTTTGTTGAGTTCATGTTTTTGGCAGTATGCATTAAAGCATGGGTAACCTTTCAAAGGTGATGATTTGGATTTTGAATTTTGAATTTAAACCTTATAACATAGACAAGTATAGCTTTAGTTTTCCACTGATTTTACTAATTTCAGACATTGCATGAGTTCGGAATGATTTTTCAAAATTCTGGAAATTTCTGAATTTGTGCTGAAAATTTGTTACTTGTATGCTTAAGTGATAAATTGATGTTGAGTTTATACTCGTGTATAATCATTCTAATCTGTTATGTTGCTAGTCTTGTATTTTCTAGAGTTTTCTTTGTTCTTGATGAAAATGCTACTGAGTTATAAATAGTCAATGTTGTTTTGATATTTCAAATATGTGGCTAAAATTTGGGATTTGAATTATTTATTTAACTTGTTTTCTTTTAAATTTTTTCCCGATGTTATTCATGTTACCTTGAGATTATCGAATTTCATTGTTCCAGGTTATGCAGATTGCTCGGATGATAGAAGAAGCACATAAGACCATCTATGTACCTACAAACATGTTATGCTCTTTTGGATAGATTAGAACTTTATAATTTTTAATACTAGTGTTGGTTATGTAGTTGAAGTAGTAACTATAGAATAAAATAAGAGAAAGAGAAAATGTGTTACTTTTTGACATTACTACTATGGAACGCTCAAAATAAAAAAAATGATTCTAATACTAAGAAACAGAGGAAGTACAATTTTAAAACTGATCTTGATAAGTAGTGGTCTCAACGCCCACATTTTCTTGAATCTTGTAAAAGGAGCGAACTTATAATTGTATGAAAAGTAATATAAATTCAGGTAGTAAAATTTTAAGAGGGTTATCCAATGACATATATGAGAATCACAGTTGAATAGGTTGGGCTGCAGGGATGAAAGTGACGTAGCAAATTTAAAGTAGAAGACTATAATAGCAAATTTAATCAACAAACCTAAGTTGAGAATAAACTCCAACTCAATAAAGTCCTCAAATAAAGCTCGAGCTCTATTCCATCTCATGGGGACAGGATTTGAATGATATGCAAAATCAGAATATACTTATTCCAATGATAAAATTCTGTGGTGTAACAAACTTTTCACTATCCCAATCAAAGGAATGTGAAGTTCTTTCCCACAGCTGAAAGTAAAAAAATAATCTTATTATGACAATGTGAATGCTGTACACTTGAAAATTGTTGGGATAAATAGGGTGAAACCACAAGGCAAAGGCAGTCCATTTTCCTCTACTCTGCAGAATGAATTGTCTTGTCTTTGCTTCTTGAACATAGATTAATTAGATGAAGTCTGGTTGGCCAGTTGAGGTTAAGCAACGATGCCACATGCGGCTGTTCGGGTCGAGGACCTTGGGCTGAGCTATCACTTCCGGAATTGGGAAATATGCGTAGTGTGTATTGCATATTCCCACTGTGATGCCGCTGTACCCAGCAAATGCTCCATGAACCTGCCATGATATTTG
The DNA here is from genome assembly GCF_004379255.2 of Salvia splendens. Lineage (NCBI taxonomy): Eukaryota > Viridiplantae > Streptophyta > Magnoliopsida > Lamiales > Lamiaceae > Salvia > Salvia splendens. The sequence continues at coordinate 22,096,648 of NC_056047.1, read as the reverse complement.
TCTAACTTTGAGCAAATAGTTCCCACAAGCATGTCTAAAACAACGTTGTTCGAGAACACATAACGCGCTAACACATTTTCCACATTAAAACATGGTTCAATCATCAAGTTAAGTCTAGAGATTATAGAGACTTAAGCTCAAAAGAGAAGACCTCAATTCAGTTAGAAGATTTAAGTAAACAGTGCCACTGATTTATATAGAAATTTAAACCATAGGAAGAAGAAATTGTATTGGCGTGGTTTGGTCAATGTATGTCGGTTTCCACAGAAATCGTAGTAGCAGATTTCTGTTCATGCAAAAAATTTGAGGCGTATGAAGAAAATGGTATTGGGATTAGTTTGGTCATTGTATGTTGGTTTCCATGGAAAAGAGATAAAAGTTATATGTTAAACATGACTTACAGCATTTTGACCGAGCACAGTGCATAGAATCCCATCTGATGCATTGGCACGGCATGCACGTATCATGTAAGTCGGATCAATGTATTTGACATCTGCTGGATGTCCCATCTCTTTGAAGAACTTCTTTACCTGTAAGGTGTGAGGTATTAGTAGAAGATGATAAGGAGAAAAGCATTTACCATCTCAAAGTTTTATAATTAAAATATGAAGGCAAGGACGGAAGAAAGAGAGAAAAAGAATATAAATGATATAGAATTCCAATATGGAAGGTCTCAGAGTCATCTCATAAAAGACAATGCAACAAAGCTTCAATACAAATTGATTCATATACCTATGAAATATTCAATTAATTTCTTATAGAAGAGAAGAAAAAACATGTGCTTCCAATTCATCTATCAGATGAACTGGATTGCAGATGAACTCGTTTAATCTCTAATTATTAATCTAAATCGATATTAATTGATCTAAATCACTAAATAATTTTCACATTTCCTTAAATAATCACCAATTAATTATAAAATCAGTTTTCCATAGTAATACTCCCTTTGTCCCACTAAGATGACACACTTTCCCTTTTAGTTTGTTCCAAATAAGATGACACATCATTTTGGAAACAATAAAGCAACTTTACCTTTCCAATTAATATTCAACCACCTTTTCTCTCTCCAATTAAAATATTCTAACACTTTTTCTCTCTCCATTTAATACTTGCATTCACAAATTCTCTCTTCAATTAAACATATCAACTGACAACTCCAAAATTCCAACGCCGACTAAGATAAGAAATGTGTAATCTTAGTCGGGATGGAAGGAGTAGTATATTACTACAAATTTAGCAATTTTAAACAACAATTACATATCTGACTTTCATATACAAAAATATTCATATATACTAGTAATATCATTTTTGCCATTCCAACGTTTATCTGTCATGCTATTTATAAGGACTATCTTATTAAACAAATACTAGTAACATCATAAAAACACTATCTTAGCTGCCGCCCGAAAATCCCATCTTAAGTTAACTATCATGCTAGATCTAACCCATTAAACCAAACGACAAGGTAATGCAAACTTTGTTATATTGTAGCATACACTGAGAAAAGCTGCATTAAGTAATTAAAAGCATGCACGAAAATGAGAGGTCAATTAACTAAAGAGGATAAGTATCAAATTCAGTGAAGCAAAAGCATAAAAAGTCATCTATAGTTGAAGGACTACAACCAGGTAAACTAAAGGTACCAACCTCTTGTTGTATATGAACACCAATATCTCCCAGAACAACGTTCCCTGATGCATCTGTAGCATTGGTCTTCTGTAGAAGATCCTGAATGCAACATAGGAATAAGAGTTTAGTTTTTCAATAGGAACCATCTTAAACAGATATACTGAGTAAATTTTAATCTTTCACCAATTAAGAGGATCTATCAGGTTTGATTTTCAACATTCAGAGCTAGCATGGTCTAATTCACAAAGTAACTTGGATTATAAGATGATGAAAATCAATTGTGAAAGTCGACTTCTGCTGATAGGAGTGGTCTTTTCAGGAAAAGGTGAATATGTTTTTAGATTACAAAGGGAATTCAGCATCTGACTGACCTGACCAGCCCCCTCTGCAACACAGACAACAGCAGACCCCTTTCTCTCAAGCAAATATTTTAGGTGATTTAGAACACCATGAGGTCCATGCAGATTAAATTTTACCTGATTGATCAAGACAAAATACTGAGGCAAATGACCAGAATAAAAAAATACTAGTATCATTGAATCTACGGAAATGGTACCTCTGGAATCAGGCATATATCAATTTGTCCACTAGCAAGAGATGCCTGCATAGCTATGAAACCACTACTTCGACCCATCAATTTCACAATCCCAATGCCACGATAAGCACTATGCGCCTGTCAAATCAAAGTGGGAGTCATCTAAATATGGAAGTAAAATGAGAGTCGCACTGCATAGGTTGGAGAAGGGTTTGCATAGCAAGTGAATGAGCTATCAAATCTGTTATGAAGATACTGAAAAGATAAAAGAGTAGAATGACTTTTAACCTCAATATATGCAGAATTTATTGCTCTTTGTGCCTCTTCAACAGCTGTATCAAAACCAAATGTCTTATCCATAAGAAGAATATCATTGTCAATGGTTTTTGGCACGCCAACTACAGCTATCTTCAAACCTCTTTTACGGCACTGGAGGGAAGCAAAAAATTAAACAATTAGAGGTACAATGCATAATGTTGCTCCTTTTTTTGCTGAAAATGCAATTATGTGCAGCAAGGTTTGATTAAAATGCAGAAGCAATAAGCCAAAAACCTCTTCGTGTATGGCATTAGCACCAGCATGCGTACCATTTCCACCTAGTACGAAGAGCATGTTTATCCCTCTTTCCTGGCATCAATTCTTGAATTAGTATTGAAACAAATATTGCATTTCAAAACTAAATATGATGAAACCAGATATCAGCAGCAACTTAAAATTTACCTCCATACTTTCTACAATGTCAGTCACTGTTGGTCCTCCACGTGAAACTCCTAGCAAGCTACCTCCAGAAAGATGAATATTTTGGACCACTTTCCTGGAGAGCTGACATACCACAGCAGTTATGGTGAGATCAAATATGATAGTGATATTAAAAATGCAGAACAGCACATTTTCTGAATAAAGTTATCATTCCTGACTCTAACATATCCAACTTGATAAGAAAGAATTCAATAATATCATAGCAAATATGCCATTTATTGAGAATATGGCAAGGAAAAGTATCAGAGATATTACATTATTCATTCAGCTACCAAGTGGAGTGGATAGTCCTTCAATTGTCAATTTAAGATAAGCTAAAGAAAAGTAGACGATCATCTGATGGTAACATCTACAACATACAGATTTTTTAATGAATTTTTTACAGGATTTCATGTGGCAAATTTCTACTGCAGCATTAGTCGTATCGGTGCACTTGTTGGTGTGCATTATTAGCCAATACACTTTCTCAACCAGAGCATGTAAATGAACTTTGAACAGAAGCAAAGGATAACACGTCAAGTAAGAAAAGCATCTTTTTCTTAGAGAGATCATTGGCTGATAAACAATATCCTTGGTTCCTAGTAAAATATACTCACTGGCATCTCAGCTAAACTTGTGTCAGAAAAGCCACGATAACCGAAAGGGATCCCAACAATCTGTTTCACACCATATATCTCAAGGGTGATGACTATCTGCGACATGAAAAAAACTTCAATTTACAAACTCGTAATCAAAAAAGATCTATTATGCTTATGAGAACATATATAGTCCTGTTGTTCCATGTTGGGCCGTCCACAAAATTAGTCTATGTCTATTTACAATAAATTTTTCCTCTATAATGAGGTGGGTCCCATTTTCCATAACAATTTATCTCTTACTTTACCAAATTTGCATTAAAACTATGCCATCGGCAACCAAGACTATATTAGTATATTTTGTGGAAAGAGTTAGTAGTACTTTTAGCATCCCAAATTCACTTTAAGTTAACTGATCCCAGTTTTTTAGCATACCAAATTCAACTCAGCTAGGAAAGAACTAAGAGAAGCATATATTTGATACTACAATACCTAACCGAAGAAAGGAGGACAATAAAGAGAGAATAACCAGTTTTCTGTAGATAGTTGTATAAGCTAATAATTGCAATTAAAGAACAAATAGCAAATGACTGTCATAATCATCTCCTTATTCATGTAAGAATATACCTGTCGTATCACATCATTGAGACCAGGACAAAGGCCTCCACAAGTAACAATTGCTGCCTTGACCTCCTCTGGCTTGAAGTATATTTTTTCTCGGGGTCCGGCACGGTGAACCCTGACATTTAGTAGAAAAAATTTAAAACTACAGAACTCTTACTGTAGACAAATTGTCAGAGCACACTATGACCATTTTCAATTCTCTCTCTTTCTCTGGGGGGGGGAGGTAACAGTTCCATGTAAATATAACGGCCGTGAAATTTTTCGTAGATTTTAATGGTGCTCTGTTTATCAACCTCAGAGAGTGAAACCCTGTGATAGGATTTTTACCATTGTTCAATCCACGAACAATTAGGATCGATACACTCAGCACCTGCAGATGTTGGAGAAGAATAACGTATGACCTGAAACATTGGACACAGAATTTTAGTGTTGAGTAGGCTTCTCGTGTAAAGAGATATGAAGTGGTCATATTATTGAAGAAGGCCGAGTAATGCATGAAATTACGGTTTTTTCTGTTTAACTTTCTCAATCTTCTAAGAGCAATCTATTTCAGTGTTGTCAAGTTTTATGTCTACATTTTCCCAATTGCAGGACCAATGATACTTTATCAAAGGAATGTTAACGGACAAAATTATGTTAAAGAGTTAAGTGCATTCACTATTAAATAACCTCTTCCAATGAGACACTACTATTGATCAGAGACAAACGCTAATATTTAGCATGATCAAGTATGAGGAAAAATGTATTTATGCAAAAATGCATATAATTATATAATATCAACGGTCTTCCTGCATCCTTCCCTGTAGACTGAAGTTGCAGAAGTTAAAAAGTATGCCTTCATACATCTAACACCTGTTTCCAGGAATCCTGTTGTTTGTAATCTATTATAACCATAAAAATAAAATATATGTTCCTATTCTCCCAATCATTCATAACTAAGTATAAACTCTTAGTCTTACATACTCCATATGTAGATCATGGAACAAACGGCATTTTGTGCAGTAATTACAAAGAACAGTGAAACAAGAAATTGAAGTGGCATCATACCTTAAGCAGTACTCTGTCGTTGTTATTGATATAACCATTCCACGCTTCATCCGAAGGATAACCTTCCGCAAATTCAGAACTTATAGGACTCCTGCAACAGACACTTAAATAATCAACTCTCTCAAGTGAAACTTTTAAGTGCAGTATTTCCTCTCTCTTTCAGCAGCAAGCAAGACAGACATTTCCACATTTTAATTTCAAGGGTAAAATACAACTATGTCACAATTCCATCAAGGGAAATCAAGCTCATGAATCACGCATAATAGCATAGTTCGATCAAATTAACCAATTCAGGAGGATATTGCCATTCAAATCCGAGTGCAAACCTCATTTTCAAGCAGAAAGTGGAAGGATATGAGGCGGCGTCAGGAATCACATCAGTTAAATGAGGAATGCGGAAGCGCGCCTCGAAATCGCTCTCATACTTTGACTTCCAATCCGGATCGCTGAAATCAATGGCCGCCTGCTTCGCCGCCTCGGCTCTCACCTGAATTTTTCTCCTCCGAATCCGGCGGCTCCGCTTCGCGAACGACACGGAAGAGAGGAGAGAGTGATCGGCGCGAGCAGTCGTCGGCGCAGCGAGCAGCGCCGGTATGGTGGCCGGCGAAAGCGCGTCCATTAATTTAGCAGGAAGAGGAATGGTTTGAAACCTCGAAGTTTTGAAAATGTAGCTGTATATGCAGTGAGCGGGGAGATCGGAGTGACGGAGAAAGAGAGGGAGCTTTGGATCAGTCCAAATGTGCTTTTCTGTTTTCTTTCGTTTTCTTGTCAGAGTCCAAACAATTTATGAAAGAGCCTCTTTTGCTAAGAGCATCCACAATGGCGGCGAGCGGACCGGCTAGCCGATCCCTAGCGCTCCCCGGTCCGCTCGTCAAACCATTGCAGCAGGCGAGCGCCAAATCGGTGAGAAAACGGCGAGTGCACGCCGATTCCCGAGCGCTGGTCGATGCGCTCACCGATCGACTGACCGTCATTGCAGGCTCCCAATCAGCGAGCGATTCGCCGGCGGATTTTTTTATTTAATTTTCGAAACACTATATATACGCGATTTGCACGTCATTTTCATTTGCACCACTTGTTTTAACGAGTATTCTCTCTATCTTAATTTCTGTACAAGAGCAACAACGCGAAATGGAGCACAACAACGAGCCTACTCCAGGGACGAGCGGGTCACAAACTCCCACGGTACCCATGGGAGGTGGATGAGGTCCGATGGCCGGGTACTACAACATGTACCCTTGGCAGCAGATGATGCCCAAGATTGCATCCAGGGGTGGTATGCCAGGATGTGGATGCCGGGGGGGCCGGCGATGCCGAGCGGGCAGGGGGTACCGGGGATGCAACCCAGGATGCAGATGATGTCGGGGTGGGCACCAGGGATGCAGATGATGTCGCGGTACCCAGGGATGCAGGGGACGCCGGGGGGGGACAACGTCTATCGCCCCAGTTTTGATTTTGTGACTGCTTCTTCGCACACATCGATCCCATCGGAGACGCAGTTCACTGGGTGTGATACTTTCTCTTTAGAGGAGTTGGGGATAGATCTTGGGGATGCGGACACCCCCGTTCAAACGGGGGGAGTAGGGCGGGGTCGGGGCGCGCCAAAGAAGAAGAAGGGGAAGGGCAAGAGGGTGGTCGGCGAGTCGTCGCAGCCGGCTGATGACGACAGCCCGGTATGGAGGAAGTGGACGGACGCGGAGAACGTCGCGCTGTCCAAGGCGTGGGTGAGTGTTTGCGATGATCCCCTCGCCTCGAACAATCAGAGGATCGTCAACTTGTGGGTTAAAATAGCAGCAGCCTACAAGGCATTTTGCCCGGAGCGGAGGCCACGCAGCGGGGAGGAGTGCCTGAAGGGGTGGGACCGAATCAGGGCTAGGGTCTCTCGATTTTCGGGCTTGTACACCAACGCCCTCCGCATGCAGACCAGTGGCCAAACTGAGGACGACTGCAGGAGGATAGCGGAGAAAGCCTCCCCCGTGCCCGAGCTTTATAAGGAGTTCACCTACTGGAACTACTATGAGGTGCTGATGGACTCCGAGAAGTTTCGGGCAAGTGTCGATGCAGGCTGGCCGAAGAAGCAGCGCCTGAACTATACCGGTGATTACAGCGGCGGCAGCAGCGGCGGTTCCCACGACCTCCCCAAGGATGTACAGGAGTTCTCGTCCCCTCCCGCGTTTGCTCGCCGCACTCACCCAGTTGGTCAAAGGCGGGCGCAACGGGCTCGCCAGGCCTCCCAGGAGGTCCAGTCGGCATCCCCCCTGTTGGCGGGTCGACAGCCGAGCTCCTCTTCTTCGCGCGTCAACAAACACGAGCTCAGATGTACAAAATCTTAGCTGAATAGAGAGCGGCAACTGACCCCGAGGTGAAGAGTTTTCTTCACGCAATGCTCGTGAGTATGCGGGCCGATTTGAATCCCGCCGCGGCACATGTGGGGGGCTCAGATGCGGGCTCAAATGCCGCAGATTTGGGGTCCCGGATAGCGGCGACAACGGCGGCGGGGATGGCGACGACGTTGAGGAGTGAGGCGGAGGCGGGGGGCTCGTGTGTGGCGTAGGAGTTTTTTTTTAGATTAATGTAATTTTTTTTAATTAATGTACTTTTTTTTAATTAATGTACTTTTTTAAATTTCAATATTATTATTGAGTTTTCCTGTATCTGTGTCGTAAATTTAATTCCGTATTTTATGTGATTGTTAATTATTTGTTTTTATAATTTTGTTTATTGTGGCAAGGCTATGGCTGGCCTATTGCTTGTCCAGTTGCTTGTCCTGATGATCTTGTGGGAGGAGTTTTTAGTGCTGCTGATGTGGCAGGAGGAGTTTGTGGCTAGGCTATGGCTGTGCTATTTCTATTGGAGATGCTCTAAGAGTATCCAGAGTAGGGTGGAAACTTGTCACTTTTTTTTATCCTCCGCAGTCATAAAAAAAAGTTTCTGCGGCAATAGTGGACACTTTTTTAGCCACATTTACTTTATTTTATTTTTTTATATTGTAAGTCAATTATAATTAAAATTATCGGACTGTAAATAATTAGAAAACGAGATAATACTAAAATTAAAAAAAATATATTGGAACCAAATATTCGTTGTATTATGGATACGGAAAAATTATACAACGAACATTTAAAAAAAACAAATAAAAACACCGCCACCGTCTACTCGGTGGCGGAGTCGGAATCCGCCGCCTCTTCTCCACCGCTTCCGCCTCCGTCGCCCGCTGCCTCCGCCGCCGCCGCCACTGCACCAGACAACCCCAGCTACTCCTTGATCCTACACATGAGCGCATAGTATATCTCCTTAGTGATTAGATCGGTTGCGGCCTCGTAGAAACGGTAGTTATCTTGCAGTTGTCCACGGAGTATGATATAGACCTCGTGGGGACCAGTGCCCACGAAGTACGATCTAGAAGCGGGTTGCGAGATGCGCGATCCAGAAGCGGCCGACGGGAGGCGGGAGGAATCTATTGCCCCGGAGGGTGTGGGCGCCTAGTGTGTGTAGCGGAGGGCTCCTCCGTTTGGGATGACATGTGTTTTAATGTAAAATTAGTGAAGTAACAGAGAGAAGGAGAAAAGTAAGAGATGAGTAGTATAGTGGATTATAGGCACTACACTATTAATACTCCCTCCGTGCCAACTAATTTGATACAAAACTTTTGGCAGAAGATTAAGAAATTATGTTGAAAAGTAAGAGAGAATGAATAAATATGAGAGATAAAGAGTGAGTGAAGTAACTAATGGAATAAAGTAAGATTGATTGAATGTTTATTTTTTTGTCATAAAAGGAAATTACTAAACTTAGTAGAGAAAAGAGATGAAAGAATGATTTATTTAATATGGAAAGTGAACCTCTTGAATTGGACAAATTTAAAAGGAAAGATGGACATTTTGAATGTGAGGAGGGAGCATATTTCTTTTCTCTTTTAGTTTACAATTCATGTCATTTACCGGGAGCGGGAGCAAGAGAGTACGTGGAAGAAGATGGAAATAGAGAATGAGATTTGAGAGTGAGAAGTTTGAGTTGACTGCGGAAATGTTCGTCAGAGATAAAAAGACGAGGGGAAGTGGAATCCCTTTCTTTGAGTTTCTTTATCATCTTTCTTTTAGTACTTCTAAATTATTCTTTTAATTAGTTCTTTTAAATTGCTCGTCCGGTGTTAATTTGTGGGCGGATGGAGAGAGTATGATTTTTTCAAAACGAGTATAAAAAAAAGAAGTAATTCATCTATGAGGGAATGGAGTGAGTACTAGTAATATTTCTCTGGAATGCTTCCGCTGAAACGTTATTTTCCTTTTATGTTTCTATGTCGTTAGATATTAACATGTTTTGAATTGTTAAACTATTGAGATCGCTACTCTGTTTTATTTCGCTAATTTCTATGTTTTTGAACTATGATACGTGCCAAAAAGATCGTTTCCCCATTCTTCCTCAAAAATCATTAGAGCAACCACAAATAGATTCTTAAACGAGATTTTGGGTAACGAAACTTGGGTAGAGAATGAGATTTTGATAACAAAACTTAGGTAGAGTTGACACACACTTAGACACAAATAGATCCTTAAACCAACATTTCCAAGTCATCAAGTTTTTCAAGCATATATATATGCCCATGTGGACCGCAACTATGAGCGTGATTTAGGAAGGGGAAAAAATATGGAAAACGGAATCAAGAATCTAAACCACGTTTACAATAGTCAATTGAAAATACTTCGGATAAGACATACTCGATCATGAAGAATTCAGTACAATGTCCGGACAATATCACATGATCAGAGTCTTGAAATAAAGATAGAACTAATTCTTGCTTTGAAAGATCAACGGAAACAACTGAACACAGTTCCATATTTGAATACACGAACCTCTAAAAATTTATTATGACTAGGTCAATGTCTTCCCACAATAGCACTCACTCCACCATTCCATTGCTCAACCTGCATAATTTGAGACATGCATGGCTAATCATAGAGGTACTTAATGAACATATTGCTAAAAATACAATAATACTCCATCCATCCCGGATTATAAGTCCTATTTAGTTACGGCATGGGTTTAAGAAATTATTTGAGTGTAATAAATGGAGTGAGCTAGTAGAATGTGAGACCCTTTTAACTTTTTTATATGTAAAAGGTGTTTCTTTTGATTTGTAACTTAAATTCATTACATAATTTAATTTATGATTATTAATATATTGAAATGATCAAGATTAATTAAGTTTGATTAATCCAAGACTTAATTAACTTAACTTAACTTAACTTGTTGTGCATTAATGAAATAAAAAAAGAGCAGGACTTGAAAATATGGTGGATTCGACCTTCATATCTAAACCAAATTAGAAGAGGGAAATCATGAAAATTTTCATTAAATTGTCTCCAACAAAGTAGGGAAACAATACAACCACATAGAGGGAACAATAAAAAAAAGCGTTCGAAAGCCAAACTACTCCTATAAATAGATTCATTATCCATTTCAGTTGCTCACTTCAATTCCATCAACCAAAAACAAAGGAAATATATTTATAGCTCAAATACACTTATAAAAATCTCACCATAGGGCAATGGAGCAGGGGCGAGGGCCTCTTTGAGTTTGAGCAGCCAAGAGAAGAAACTTATCGTGCAGTTTCTTCAACAACAATGTCTAGCTGGAGCGTTTCCACATGGTGCATTTGAAGAGGCAACCAAAAGATTCAAAGTGTGTGCAGGAACTTGTTCTAATGAAAGACAAAGCATCGGGATATCAACACAAAGATAAACTCATTCTTGATTAAGAGAAGGTTAGAAACTTGTCTATGCTTGAGAGATCAACAATAAGAAAACTTGCTAATAAGATGGAAGTTAGCAAGTCCACAGTCGATAGATGGGTGAAGGATAATCAGATGAGACCACATACAAGTGCCATAAAGCCATCACTCACTGAAGAAAACAAATTTGCTAAGATGGGATTGACAAACTCATAATTTAGGATGTTTAGGTGAGTGATTAACACAAGTTGTTGAATAAGTTGAGGTATAATGTCTAGGTTTCATCCACTTATTTGCTATTTTTAGAACTAACAAGTTTGTCGAAGTCTTGATCCAAAAACAGGTCTAAAACGAGCTTAAACGGAGTTGAACGGGCCAATACAGAGATTTTGCCCGCCCGGGCTTTTTCTAGGCGAAGAAATACCCACCCGGGCGTTCTGGCTGGAAATGCACATAGAGAGACAGAGTATTCGCCCAGTCGGGCGTTTCCCATCCGAAGAAACGCCCGCCTTGGCGTTTTAAAGCGAGTTGCGAGTTCCAGACAAAACACCCGATCAGATGTTTTTCACAGCTTCCTTATTTTGCCCATTTTTCACTCCAAATATAAAAGGGACTTCACACATTTCGACCCCTAACTCCCACACTACCAAATCAAGCAAGAGATCGAGAGATTGAAGAGGATTTGAAGGCAAGGAGCTTCCATCTTCAAGAGATTGAAGGAGAAGACTCCTGAACATCAATTCCACCTATAGGGAGTTCTAGTTTTCATTTCCATTATGTTTTGCTTGCTTCCTTTGTTTTCCGTTTGTTTTGACTTTGATCATGAGTAGCTAAGTTTCTAGTAGGGATTTGGTGAAGTTTGGATGGATTGTTTAGATTGATTCTATGGTTGAATGCTTATCTATCTCATTTTGTTGGTTTTGTTGATTCTTGAGCTTTCATTGTCTAATTGCTTAGTTACCAATTGGATACATCTCTTTGCCTAATTGTTGTCATTGATAAATGCATGATTAGGATAGATGTGTAATCAACAACTCCATGCAACCCATGTGATCGAGAGATGCATGTGCTAGAGAGAGGGCTTGGGTCCGTAGGTCTTAGGAGTCGGCCTTGACTTGTAGGAAGGAGACTCTGACATTATAGGCCGACCAGCGCATTAGATGCACTCGAGAGAGGGTCTAACCAGCCATCCCGACTTTCCTAACCACACTTAAGGCCCAATAGATGAGCATGACCCGTAGAAGATAAGAGTGTATCACTGATAGGATTTAGCCTCCTATTGATGGAACCAAGAGCACACACGTTTGAAAGTTGTAAAGTAGGAGAGTTTTCCCTAGTTGAGGTGCTAGGGTTTGATGGGTTTTGAGAAGAGAAACTTTATTTCATAATTCTCAATGACTCTGATCTATTGGGAATTCTATAATTTATAGAATTCCCCCTACTTGATTTGGACTTACGACTCAGGAAAGAATCAAGAAGAAAACCCGAGAATAAAATCGTTCAAAAATAATTAAACATAAAAATAAGGAAACAAATCTAATAATATGTTAAGGGAATTCCCCTCAACTCAGCTATCGACGACGAATCAACGAACGGTGGACGTCTCAAGCTCTCCCTGAGATCAGCTCCAATTTGTAACTTGCGTGAAAAGAAAAGAACGAAACTAGGGTAAAATATTATGTTATTTCTCTATCGTAATTCATAACATTCCTCCCTTTTTATATCTAAGGACCCTAGACGATTCGACTCTCTTTTGCGATCCGGGAAAGAATCGACAAGAAAACCCGAAAAGGAGCTTATTGGGCTCGACTAAAAAATAAATCAAAATAGTCCATAAACTAATTAAAATAACCGAAAATAAGCTATTAACTAAGTAAGAAAAATAACTAAATAAACACATCTCCTCTGCTTCTTCATCGCGAGACGAAGTCGCCATATCTGATCACCGGCTTCGGCTGCCTCCGGGGTCGATCGCTGAGCCCCGTCGTCTTCCTTGGTATTTCCTCGACCTCTGTCGTCGCGAACTCCTCCGCAGGCTCCTCAATTCTTGGCTCCTCTGCATGTTGTTGCGGTTCGTCGGCATGCTGATGCGGTCCGGTCACCTCTGCCTGAGTCTCGATGATCGGAGCAGTAGTAGTCTCCGTATCAACTCCCCCCCGTTAAGAGCCTCCTTGTCCACAAGGAGATGTGGGAAATGCTTCTCCATCAAGGCCATCGGTTCCCAAGTCGGGGATGCGCCTCCGTCATCACTCCACTGCAACAGCCCTTCCACATGGGCCTCCCCGTCGCACAAAACCATCCTCTTGGCCATCAATTTCGTCGGGCGAGCAATGGGGTGGCCCCTCGCAAATATCACTGGAAACTCCGACGACTCTCTCAGCGACCCCTCCACAAAAGGTCGTAGCAGGCTAACGTGGAACACATCGTGGATCCGGCTCCCCTCGGGTAGCTTTAATCTATACGCCACTTGGCCAATACGCTCGAGGATCTCAAAGGGACCATAAAATCGCCGACTAAGCTTTGCCGAAATCAGGCGGCTGACGGAGTGTTGACGGTACTGTTGCAACTTTAGGAGCACACGATCCCCCACCTCAAACTCCACGTGCCGCCTATGGCGATTTGCCGCTGCGCGCATGCGATTTTGTGCCTTCTCCAAATTCCGTCTCAATGCCACAATCAACTCTCCCCGTTCACGAATGTCCCGAGCTACATCAGGCGGAGTCGCCACTGATGGCGGCGCCGCGATAAGAGCCGGCGGTTCACGACCGTACAATGCATGGAATGGGGACGTGCCAAGGCCCTCGTGGTGGAAACAATTCAGTGCCAATTCCGCCCATGGTAAGAAATTAGCCCACTTCGTCGGACGATCTGCAACAAACGTCCTTAAATACTGCTCGAGGCCCCGATTCCTCACCTCTGTCCGACCGTCCGATTGGGGGTGATAGGCCGTCGTGAAGTGTTGCTTAGTCCCGCTCAACTTCAACATGTGTTCCCACACTTCGTTCAAAAACAACGGGTCCCTGTCCGAAACCAACGTCTTCGGGAACCCATGGTGCTTTACCACAGTGTCAATAAAAAGATTGGCCACACGCCACGCATCAAATCTCGCCGGAAGAGGGACAAAATGCGCATATTTGGAGAGTCTATCCACCGCTACTAAGATTGTGGTGTAGCCTCGTAACTGCGGTAGACTAGTGATAAAATCCATGGAGACGTCCTCCCACACTTGCGACGGTATCGGCAAGGGCTGCAGTAAGCCCGCCGGTTTCTGCGTGGAGTACTTCGTCGTCTGGCATTCAAAACACGCCTCGACGAACCGCTTGACATCTTTGCGCATGTGGCGCCAAAAGAAAGTAGTCGCCAGCCGGCGGAATGTCCGCTCAATACCCGGATGACCTGCCATCGGGGTACTGTGATGCTCATAAAGGAGTGTCTCCTTCGCTGCTGATCTTGTTGCCACAACCAACCGCCTGTCGAAATAGAGCATGCCGTCCGCCACGGAAAAATGGGGGTTCGCGCTGCCCTTCTTGACTGCAAAATGCAACTCTAGCAATTCCCCCAAAGTACTATTCTCCTCTCGTAAAATCTCAATGATATCCGGAATGGGGTGGCACACGACAGACATCAACCGCGCATCGGTGCTTGCATCCGGGGTCTCCTCATCACGTCGAGACAAAGCATCTGCCGCTTTGTTCGACGCTCCAATTTTGTACTCAATGCGAAACTTGTACCCCATCAGTTTCCGCAGATACAATTGCTGGTCCGGGGTCTGGATCACCTGCTGTAACAACTCCTTCAAGCTCTTTTGGTCACTGCGGATCACAAATTCCCGTCCAAGTAAATACTGGCGCCATTTCTGCACGGCCTCCACAATTGCGTAAAGCTCCTTGTGTTAGGTGGATGCCACCCTACGTCTCGGACCCAGTTTCTTACTGAAGAAGGCCAAGGGGTGCCCCTCCTGAAGCAATACCGCACCTACCCCGAAATCAGAGGCGTCTGTCTCCAAATAGAAGGTCTTGGTGAAATCTAGCAACCGCAAGACCGGAGCGGATGTCATAGCCGCCTTAAGCACCACGAAGCTCGCCTCTGCGCCGGGGGACCACTCAAATGCATCCTTTCTGAGTAGCTCGGTCAAAGCCGCTGCGATTGACGCATACCTCGCGATAAAGCGCCTGTAATAACCCGTAAGGCCTAGAAATCCGCACAGCTGCTTGATCGTAACCGGAATTGGCCACGCCACCATGGCCTCTATCTTACTCGGTTCTGCTCGCAACTGGCCATCCTCAATCAAATGGCCTAGATAATCCACCTGCAACAGAAAGTGCATTTTGATAACTTCACAAAGAAACTATGCGAAGCGAGGATCGAAAGCACCTCCTGTAAGTGGACAGTGTGGCTTTCCATACTCGGGCTGTAGACCAGAATGTCGTCAAAAAACACTATGACAAATTGACGGAGCAGCGGGCGAAAGATGTCATTCATCGCCGCTTGAAAGGTGGACGGAGCGTTCGTCAAACCAAACGGCATCACCAAGAACTCAAAATGCCCATCGTGCGTGCGGAACGCAGTTTTAAACATATCCTCCGAGTACATCCGAATCTGGTGGTACCCTGCTCTCAGATCCAATTTCGTGAAGACCCTTGCTGCTCCGAGCTCGTCAAACAACTCGTCTGTCGTTGGGATGAGGAAGTGATCTTGCACTGTTGCAGAGTTAAGGGCTCTGTAATCGATGCAAAACCGAAACGACCTATCCTTCTTTCTAATGAGAAGCACCGGCGATGAAAAGGGACTGTGACTGCGCCGGATAATCCCTGAATCAAGCATTTCTCGAACCTGCCGCTCTATCTCCGTCTTCTGGAAATAGGGATATCTGTAGGGTCTGACATTCACTGGTTTCGAGTTAGGTAACAGGTGAATTCTGTGACCAAAGGGGCGCGGTGGGGGCATCCCCGTCGGAACTCGGAAAACCGCACGATTGTTCTCCAAAACTGCCACAATCGGAGTCGGAAGATTCGCCGGAAACACAGCCTCCTCCTCGGCCACATCCGAAGCTGGCGGCAACTGTACTAATTCAAAAAATGTGCATCTGGCGCGTGTAGCCTCAATAGCGAAGCCGAACGGAGAGATACCTCCCTTGGCACAGACGGAGCCACCTTGAGACAAACCGGCACTCCATCTCTCAGGAACTCAATCGTGCCCGCCACGAAGTCATTCGTCACCCGCTGCAACGAGTGTAACCAGTCCAAACCCAGCACCACATCAGGCCCGTGTATAGGCAAGATGTGTAGAGTAATCGAAAAGATTTCTCGTTGAATCTGGAGCTTTGTGTGCACACTGGCGAACGAACATACCAAAGAAGCCCCATTCCCCACATATACCCTGAACGAGCGCACCGCCGTAAGGGGCAACTTGAACCTCTCGGCTACTCGGGGGTGTAAAAAGTCGTGGGAACTGCCCGTATCTACCATCACCTGAACCGGCTCAGACCCAATCTGTCCTTGAAAAACCATAGACCCGCCCGCGGCTTTCCCTTCATCGCGTAAATGTGTGAAAGGTCGGCGGTAACAAGTTCCTCAGACGACTGCTCCCCCTCTACTGCCTCGTGATCACACTCATCAGTGCCCATGTAAGCCAGGAATGTCTTCTTGCAAACATGTCCGGGTAGCCATTTCTCCGGGCAGTACCAGCAAAGGCCCTTCCAAGTTCTTTCGGCCTTTTCTGCCGCAGTCAACCTGATTACCGGGATCCCCGCGTAGTCCGCGACCTGAGAAACGTTTGGGCGGCCAGGTAACGTGTCAGACCCAGGCTGCGTGGCCTGATTGTTCCCAGTTCCCGTCGGCACTCTCGACTCCCGAGGCTGCCATTGCCGTTTCTGAAAAGGTGGTTGCGTCGGCGGTCTCTCCACAGCCGCGTCAAATTCCACCTCAAGAGCCATCGCGGCTGCCATCGATGGTGGATACTGAAATTTCACCTGATTCCGGACCGGTTGCTGTAAACCTTCAACATATAAAGTCACCAATCTGTGTTCCGGAACCCCGCGCACTCTATTTAACATCCCTTCGAACTCCGCATTATACTCTGCCACCAATCCCGTCTGACGCAACTTGGCTATCACACCAAAATAATCAACAAAGCATTTTGGGTCAAAGCGGCGGCGAACATCCTCCAAAAATTCACCCTATCTCGCCGTCGGGTTGCCCTCGCGATAGTTGAAAACCCATTCCGCCACCTGCGGATCGAATAGCATAACTGCATAATGTAGACGCTGATCCTCCGGAAGCATAAAGTGATCGAAGTAGAACTGAACCCTCGAAATCCAACTGACGACGTTGGAGCCGTCAAATCGCGGAGGTTTCATCGGTAACCCGGAGGGTTTGTCCCCGAACGGTAAGTGTGGCTGCTGTCGATTACCGGGTGGGTCCCACGATGACCTACTTCCATGGCCGTGGTGATCACCAAAGCGAGTACCCCACGTATCCCCCGCCGGGGCAGTCCGAGTAGGCATGCACAATCCGGCCCGGCCCGCCGGTTAACCGCCGGTTCGGGCCCGCCGGTTCATGAACCGGAACCGGGCCCGGAACCGGCGGGTTGAACCGGCTGAAGGGTCGGAGGGTCATAAGGGCCGGTTCAGGTTCGGGCATAACTTGAACCTGAACCGGCGGTTCAAAACCGGCGGTTCGGCGGTTCGAACCGCCGGTTCAAAGGGTCGAACGGCTAGGGTTCGTAGGGGTTCGTAGGGGTTCAAAGTAGGGATAGGTATGAACCGGCGGTTCGCCGGTTTTGGAGGAAAACCGCCGGTTTGAACCGGCGGTTCCGACCGGTTTCCGCCGGTTCCGGAAGCTTTTCAGGCGTAGGGGGCTAGGTGAGGTCAGAAACCGGCGGTTTGTGTCGGAAAACCGTGGACCAACCCGCCGGTTTCGTGGAAAAACCGCCGGTTTTGAGGTTGAACCGCCGGTTCAGGCGGTAAACCGGCGGTTCGGCCGAAAATTTGAAAGTTTGAAATTTGAATTTTTTTTTTATTTCTTCCAATTTTACTCCTATAAATACCTCACTTCTCCTTCATATTTCCTTACCCCATTCTTGTGTTAACAAGGATTTCATTCTCAATCTCCATTTCTCTATTCTCTCATCATTCTCTCTAATTGCGCAAGTTTAATTCTACACTTTCTACTCACTACTATATTTGTTGTGCTCATAATTTACCACTTCTTTTATACTTCATACATATTTTATTCCAAGTCCATATTACTTTTCATTTATCAATATATTCAATATGTCTTCTTCTCGTGGTGGATCGGGACGTGGTGATCGGGGCAAGGGAATAGCCCAAGATCAAAGCACTACGCGTCCCTCAAAATCTCGACGACCTAGTCGTCGAGATGTTATGGACGAGGTTTCCCGATTGGCAGCCGAACGCATGCAAGTAAGTAATGAAAAATTTGTTTTCCAATTCACATGCACAAAATTTCATTAATTTTTTTTTGCGTTCATACTTTTAACTTCTACGTACATAATATTTGTAGATGGAAGAAGATCATAGGACCGCCATGCTACTTGCTGAAATGCAACAAGGCGGGGGTAGGGGAGATGAGGAGTTCGACGTTACTATATCGTCGGACTCGGACAACAACGAGGATAGATCACATTCTCGTATTCCTTCTAGCACCGGCGGAAATGAGGAGATGCCTCCCCCTGCACCCACTAACACGGCAAAACCTTTGAAATCGGACATTTTTATCAAACACTACAAGAAGGTGGCGGTGGTGATTCCAAGTCCTCACGATCCGAACTCTCAAGAAGAGACTTCGGACTTTCATGTTTATTGCAACTATTGCGATAAAGTGTACAAATGGTCCGCCGGTGGTGGATATGGCACCCTCTGTCGCCATTTAGTGGCAAAGCATCCGGTAGAATGCGGCACTGCCTCTACCCAAAGCCAACTAAACTTCCAACCCGCCGGCGCCGGCTCGGGTTCGTCAGGTGCGCCTCTATTTAAATATGATAAAAAGAATTTTGATGATACAATGACTAGATGGGCGGCTATGAAGCATATGCCCTTTAATGTTTTTGATGACAAAAGTTTTGAGGTTACTATGCAAAGTGGGTTGAATGTAGCAATCAAAAGAATAGGTCGAATGACCGTGCAACGATCTACCGTTCGGCAGTGCTTGGAGAAAAAGGTAGAATTATCACGTTATTTAGTTAACATGGGCCACAGGGTGAACATTTGCTCAGATGTTTGGACGGATTGTTTTAACCGTCATTCATACATGGGTATTACGGTTCACTTTGTGGACAACAGTTGGACTTTGAACAAGCGTTTAATTGGTTTTAGAGAATTTGAAAGTCCACACACTGCACCAGAAATTGCTTCTTTGATTATACAAGTGTTGAATGAGTTTCAGCTATGCAACAAGATATTTTCTATTGGTTTTGATAATGCAACTGCCAACACCGCAAGTATTGCCGATTTGATTGCGGCTTGTACACCGGTAATTGGAGGTAAGTATTTTCATCAAAGATGCATTTGCCATATTTTAAATTTATGTGTACAGGATGCGCTTGAATTATGGCAAAAGCATGTCTCTCCTATTAGAAATGCAGTTAGATTAATCCATCAAAAGCCAGCTATTGGCAAAGCATGGAAGAAATATTGCCATCAAAAGAATGTCAGGTACACGAATTTTACTATGGATGTGTCTCATAGATGGAATTCGACATATGATTGTCTGAATTCTACCTTGACACATAAAGATGCTTTATGTGATTTTTAT
Organism: Salvia splendens; assembly: GCF_004379255.2. Lineage (NCBI taxonomy): Eukaryota > Viridiplantae > Streptophyta > Magnoliopsida > Lamiales > Lamiaceae > Salvia > Salvia splendens. The sequence continues at coordinate 22,076,974 of NC_056047.1, read as the reverse complement.
AGAACTAACCCCTACCGTGATTTATATCTTTCGCATAGTTGTTGGGATAACAGTTTGGCTTTATTTAAATTGTTCAAATATTTCAAAAATGCTACTGTTGAATTGTCGGGTGTTTATTATTGCACTGCTGTTCGTGTTTTGGAGCATTGCATGTACATATCCCTTGGTTTTAAAACTTCAATGAAAAATGCTTCCTCTTCTCCCGAGTTAATGTGCGTTTTGTATTATATGATTGAAAAATGGCTCAAGTATTTCAGTGAGATTCCTAACGTGTTTTTGATTGCAAAGGTATTGGATCCAAAATGGAAATTAGCAGGTACCTCTAGAATTTTAGATTTTTATTATAACAATTTGAGTTCAATTGATCTTGGTCCCCTTCAAGCAATCCAATCCGATACCAGTGACGAATTTGGAGTCGACCTCTCAGAAACCTTTCAAATAAACCTCCCGGACCGGTCAGTTGTGCAACAAAACCTCGAGTATAACTTGCGCTCTCTCTACACCGAATATGAAACCAAGTATAACACCACTCACCAAGTCAGAAGACCCCCTCCTCCACAACATAACTATGGCTTTGCATTTCAAGCCGATTATGATGACCCCGACGCGCAATCCCAACTAGCCGACCTATACAACTACAGCACCGGAGGAAGGTCCTCAGGTATGGTCAGTGAATTAGATTTATATTTTGAATCACTCTTTTCCTTTGGTGATGAAGGTCCTACTCCTCCCGCCCAAATCGACGTCCTCGATTGGTGGGGAACCCACGAGAAAGATTTTCCCATCCTTGCTTCAATGGCCAAGGAGATTTTTTCTGTTCCGGCTTCCACCGTCGCCGTCGAGTCCGCTTTTAGTGTTGGCTCGCGCGTTTTGGATGAATCAAGAAGTAAGCTCTCGGCGAAAAATATGGAAGCCGTGATGTTACTTGATGATTGGGCCAAAGCTGACGTCCGAGAACAAGAAAATGATTGGAATGATCGTCAAGAGGGATCACAAGATGAATTCACCGGGGATGAAGATTAGGCCAACCGTCAACCGCCGCCGGCCAAGCCAAATAGGTATGTAAGGTAAGAGAACTACGTGGACTTTGATTCCCTAATGCAAATGAGCAATTGGGATACGTAAGCACCTCAACTTAAATTTTTAATTTAAGTTGAGCTCAAGTCCTTTTTCTTTTATTTCTTTTTTTTCCCATTAATTCCTACTTTAAAAATATGCAAATACAATTGCATAATTGTATTTGTATATACTCTAGTCGATGAAGTATATTTCTCTATACGGCTTAATGAGGGAAACTTTTGACAATTCTACTATAATTGTTGATTGTTAGACGAAACTCAACATTTAAAGTTGAATTGCTAAAGGTGTCCTTAATTTAGTTATGTAGAAAGATCTTCTTCGCCGGTATATATATAATACACTTATACGTTTAAGAACTTCAACGTCGTTTCTTGTCATTTGTAATTAGTTCTTCACTAGTAGTCTCATTTGTATTTAAATTTTGTTTAAGACTTCAAGACCGCCATATGTTTTCAATTTGTAATTGTTGTAACTTGTAACGTGTAATTTGTAAATATGCAATTTCAATAAAATTGCAACTTTAGCCGTATTTTTTTCAATTTTATTTACTCACATTGCATACAAAAGCAAACTTGAAAAGTGTAATGTAATTTGATTAAAATTGAAAAGTTGAAAAATGCAAAAAAATAAAAATAAAAAAAATCGTCAACCCGCCGGTTCGGGCCCGGAACCGGCGGTTCGAGCCGAAAACCGCCGGTTTTGAACCGGCGCGTAACCCGCCGGTTTTTTGAACCTGAACCGGAACCGCCGGGAGCTAGGCGGGCCGGTTCAGGTTCGCGAATTTTCCGACCCTTGACCCGCCGGTTCGGGCCCGGAACCGGCGGGTTCCGACCCTTGTGCAAGCCTAAGTCCGAGTCGTGGGTGGCAGATCCCACGCGGACTGCTGCTCGTGCATCGCAAGCCGCTGGGCCGGGCTGGGCCGCCAAGAAGCAGACGGGCCAATAGGGTTTTGGCGAAACCCGTCGCCCACTCCAAGAAAGGCACCGCTGGCTGGCAGAGGCGGCGTGGTGACGCTCACCGCCGCGAACGGAGGCGCAAAGGCCCATTTATGGTCCTAGAGCGTGTGAACGACAATGCCTACATCATTGATCTTCCCGGTGAGTATAACGCGAGTTGTACTTTTAATGTGGCTGACTTGAGCCCGTTTGATTTTGTAGGGGACGACCCAGATTTGAGGACAAATCCTTCTCAAGAGGGAGAGGATGATACAAACGGGAAGTCCAAGGCCCGGGCTGACCCGACCACGACTCCCTTAAGCTGCCCGGAAGGCCCGTCACAAGATCAATGAGACAAAAGCTTCGGGAAGGCATTTCAAACTTCATTAGGAGGGGAATGGAGGATGCAGATGGAATGCCCGGTCGGGCGAATCCACACCTCCAAAACGCCCGACCGGGCGTTTGTGCGCTGAGCATCGTCTACAGTCCAGAAAGTTCGCCCGACCGGGCGATTTCACCATCCCAGAACGCCCGACCGGGCGTTTGAAGAAGCAGCGCCGGATCCAGAAAGTTCGCCCGACCGGGCGATTTCACTTTCCCAAAACGCCCGGCCGGGCGATTCAACTTTTACAGCCGTTTTTTCCTTGTTTTTTAGCCTTTTCTTGGGTTTCCAACCCTAACTATAAATATCCTTTTTGTAAGACTTTAGAGGGGACTTTTGATGAATGTTATTATGGAGACTCCTTTGAGAGCATCTCCCATGTAAGATTTCTATCCAAATTCCTACATTGTAGGTTGCTTGTTTTATGTTCATTTGGCTAAATCAAGTATAGGTATGCATTTATGGTTGTGTAGTCATGAATGTGGAGCCAATGGAGTATTTGCTTTGGGTGAAAGTAGCCTAGGGTTGCCCACATTTGTGGGAGGTCATAGGTCCTCAAAGAGGATTCCTCATTCTTTACACTTTCTTCTCACCTTCTTTTCTCTCCATCAAAATCCATTTTTAGCCTAGTTTTTGTGGCTAGCTCAACTTATCTTTGTTTTATCTTAACTAAAAAGTGAGATCAAACACTACCTTGGGTATTTCTTGGGCACATGGAAGGATTCCCTCACAAGGAACCTTATCATTTGGTATCTAGAGCCTAGGTGCCTACCAAGTGTTTGATTTTAAACCTCTATGAAATTTCTTTTTCCTTGTTTTTCCTTATTTCTTTTGTTTTAGTCTTTGCTTGTTTATTGGTCAATTGTTGTAGGATTGAGCTGATTTTTGGTGTGCATGAACCTTGATATATGAACTATTTTCCTGAAAAATCTCAGCCAAAAATTCCATCATTTGATAGGTCAAATTAATGTGTGAAGTTGCTGCCCTGTTTTGTGCCCTAGTTTGACAGATTTGGGGAAAACGTAAAATCGAGGGTCTCCTCAAAAACCTGCTATATTGGGGATATTTTTCCCTCTTTCTAAACCCTTTAATCTTGTTATCTACCAAGTTTCATCAATTTTGGGGTTGGGTAGCCATATAAAAAAATTTCCTAAAGATCAACCAAGAGTTACATAGATTTTCAGCTCAACTAAGTTTGTTTGCTAGCTTCCTTAGGCATTGAACCTTACTTTCATATGCTTGATTGGATTTACTTGCTTGGTTATATTGCCTATGTGTATACCTTGAATGATTTGTCTTAGCACTTGCATTTAGGAAGTTGGATATTGAGAGTGAGTGAACCTAGCCCTCACTATATTCTAAGCCTTTTTCCGAGTGACATTGGTGAGTGAATTGGGGGTGGGATTACCAATTGGGAAGTGAGTTCTTACTAAAATCTCCCCTTCTTGTGTGTGTGAGTGTGGATTTTACTAACCCTTAGGACTAGATCCTAGTTTATTTTTATTTCTTATTGTAGGTACCATTGTGAATGCCACCTCGTACTAGATCCACCACGATGGGGGATCCGCAACCGGGTGCGAGCACGAGTCTTAGTGTGGCGGGGGATGAGTTGAAAAACTTGACGGAAAAAATTATGACGGATTTGAGGGATCTAAAAGAAGGCCAAACCACAATGCATGTCACTCAAGATGCTATGTTCGGGGATTTGAAGGAACTCAAGGAGAACCAAGCATCCATCCATGAAAACCAAACTTTTCTCCACGACGAGCTCAACGCTTTGAAGGCCTTGCGACTATCAAGGTCAAACACCCCTAGGAGCAATCACACACATCATGATGCCTCCGAGGGGAGTAATGGAGAGGAAGAGCCATATGGTTGGTACGATCATGGGGGGCGTGGGGGACAAGGAGGAGAACGGAATGGGAATAGGAATGGTAGGTTCGGGAACATGATGGGCGGAAGAGGGAATGGAAACATGGGGCACCATGGGTGGAATGGTAGGCATGGAAGATATAGAAACTATGAGGAGGAGATGGAGCCGCGGTATGATGATCCCACCAAGTCTATCAAGCACACAATTCCCGAGTTCCACGGCAAGTTTGATCCCGAGGCCTACTTGGAATGGGAGTCACAAATGAGCAAAATTTGCTCACTCCATAACTTTTCGGAAAGTGATAAGGTGAAGGTGGCAATAGCCGAGTTTCGTGGCAATGCGGATACATGGTGGAATGATACGATGAGGAGGAGAAGGATGGTTAGGGGAGGAGAAGTGGGTTCGTGGGCGGAGTTGTGTGAGCTCATGAGGACTACCTTTGTACCAAAGTCCTATTTCCTCCGACTTCGAGGGGAGTTTCAAGATTTGAAGCAAGGGACGAAGAGCATATCCTATCATTGATGAGCAAGGTAGGGGTGGAGGAGCGAGAAGAGGCGACTCAAGATCGATTTATCCATGGCCTTAACATCAACTTGAAGCACAAGGTGCAAGTGGAGGCATTGAGGGGAATTTCCTTGGATGAGGTGATTGGGTTTGCCGACACTTTTGAGAGGCAAAGTAAGGAGTTGGTTTCTAGCCGGGCTAAATGGGCGTCTAGCCAAACCGGAGGGACGGGGACTAGCAAGTGGAGCGCTCCCGGCAAGAAGGTGGAAAACATGGCCAATCCAAATACCCAAGGGAGATCGATCGTTAAGGCTTTACCGGGTACTCAACCTATTAAAGCTATAGCCACTATGGAAGACAAGAAGGTTCAATGTTTCAAGTGCAAGGGGTATGGCCATTATGCACGTGAGTGCCCAAACCAACGGGGTAATGGTTATCGGGCAAGATGGTAGCGTGTATAGTGAGGAAGATGAAGAAGATGGGGAGGGTGTGGGCACTAAAGAAGTGAGCCCGGACACCTACATAGCTTTTTCTAGTGGCGAAGATGAAGATACACCTTTAAGGGCTATGGTTGTACTCCGAATGCTCAATGTACAACCCAACCTTGAGGAGCATAAGGAGCAAAGGTGCAACATCTTTCATATGAAGTGTAAGGTGAAGTCCAAGACGTGCTTGGTCATCATAGATGGAGGGAGTTGTACAAATGTGGTGTGTGACCGGTTGGTGGCCAAGTTGGGATTGAAGGTACTTAAACACCCAAACCCCTACAAATTGCAATGGTTAGGGGATTCCGAGGAGTTGAAGGTGAAGGCTCAATGCAAAGTTCCATTGAAGATTGGGGAAGTTGAGGAAGAAATCCTATGTGATATCATTCCTATGACGGCATGTCATGTTTTGCTAGGGAGGCCATGGGAGTTTGATAGAAGAGCCTACAAAAATGGCTTCACGAATGAATATTTCTACATGCTCAATGGGTTGAAGGTTCGTTTGAAGCCATTGCTACCTAGTGCCGTGTTTGAGGCTAGCCAACATCTACAAAAGGAAAGAGAGAGAGATAGGGAAAAAAGGCTAGTAGAAGAATGTGAGCTAAAAAAGCCAAGTGAGAGTGGGGGTGGTGAGAGAAAAATAAAAGCGCCCAAAGGAGAGCACCCACAAACAAGAGAAGGAAAGGAATGTTTGATAGCTAGTAAAACCGACCTTGGGTGGGCACTAAACAATCACCTCTCCGTTCTCCTCATGGTCCGTAAGGATTTGTGCTTAGCTACTAACCTTGACCCGTATCCTTTGATTGTCCAAAGTGTGTTGCAGGAATTTGAAGATGTATTCCCGGAGGAACTCCCGAGTAAACTCCCTCCCATGAGGGGGATCGAGCATCAAATTAACTTTTTGCCGGGATCATCACTCCCAAACCGGGCCGCATACAAGGCGAACCCCAAGGAGACACAAGAGCTACAAAGGCAAGTCGAGGAACTTCTTGCCAAAGGTCTAATTCGTGAATCTCTATCTCCTTGTGCCGTACCCGTCATTCTTGTACCTAAGAAGGACGGAAGTTGGAGGATGTGTGTAGATTGTAGGGCAATTAACAAAATCACCATCAAATATAGACACCATATACCTAGGTTAGACGACATGTTAGAGGATCTTTGTGGCTCTATATGTTTCTCTAAAATTGATTTGGCTTGTGGATATCACCAAATTCGCATGAAAGAGGGAGATGAATGGAAAACCGCTTTCAAAACCAAATTTGGCCTATATGAATGGCTTGTGATGCCTTTTGGTTTAACTAATGCCCCTTCTACATTCATGCGTTTGATGAATCATGTGCTTCGTCCTTTTATTGGGAAATTTGTGGTGGTATATTTTGATGATATCTTGATTTATAGTCGTAGTGTTGAAGAGCATGCTAGTCATCTTAGGAATGTGCTTGAAGTGTTGAGAATGCATGCTTTATATGCCAAGTTGCATAAATGCACCTTTTGTGTTGATGAGGTTGTTTTTCTTGATTTTGTTGTGGGAAAGGAAGGAGTGAGGGTAGATGAGGAAAAGGTGAAAGCCATTAGGGAATGACCAACACCTAGGAATGTGAGTGAGGTTAGGTCTTTTCATGGCCTTGCTAGCTTCTATAGGAGGTTTGTTAGGGATTTTTCCACAAAAGCTTCACCCTTGAACTACCTTGTCAAAAAAAATGTTGAGTTTAAGTGGGGGGGGGGGAGCAAGAGAGAGCGTTTAGTACTTTGAAAAATGACCTCACGCATGCTCCCTTACTAGCACTCCCTAATTTTGATAAAACTTTTGAACTTGAGTGTGATGCAAGTGGTGTGGGGATCGGGGGAGTTCTCATGCAAGAGGGTAAGCCCATAGCTTACTTCTCGGAAAAACTAAATCAAGCCCAATTGAACTACCCCACGTACGACAAGGAGTTGTATGCTATAGTCCGTTGCCTTGAGAATTGGCAACACTACTTGATGCATAAGGAGTTTGTGATACACACGGATCATGAGTCTATTAAGTTCTTAGGAGGGCAACATAAACTTGATAAAAGACATGCTAAATGGAGTGTTTTCCTAGAGACTTTTCCCTATGTCATTAGGTACAAGAAGGGAAAGGACAATGTGGTTGCCAATGCTCTTTCTAGGAAACCTTTTGAGACCTTGCATGATGGCACTTTACTTGTGAGTGATACCGTGTGTTTGAGAAAGCGTGTACTTACTATGTGTGCCTCCAATTATGTTGGATTTGAGTTTATTAAAGACCTTTATGAGCATGATCATGACTTTTCTTCTATTTATGGAGCTTGTGAAAAAGGTGCTTCTGATAAATACTATAAGTTGGATGGCTATCTTTTTAGAGAGAATAGGTTGTGCATACCTTCATGCTCTTTGAGAAATTTGTTGATTAAGGAGGCTCACCTAGGGGGCCTAATGGGTCATTTTGGGTTGCTTAAAACTTTTGACATACTAAGTGAGCATTTCTTTTGGCCTTGCATGAAGAAGCATGTTGAAAAGTTTTGTAGTAGTTGCTTAGAGTGTAGGCAAACCAAGTCTAAATCTAACAATTATGGTCTTTACACCCCTTTGCCTACTCCTACACATCCTTGGGTAGACTTGTCCATGGACTTTGTTCTAGGTCTCCCAATGTCTCATCGGAAAAATGATAGCATCTTTGTGGTGGTGGATAGGCTTTCCAAAATGGCTCACTTCATTCCATGTCGGAAGATAAGTGATGCCAAATTCGTTGCTAGTTTATTTTTCAAGGAGGTTGTAAGAATCCATGGGGTCCCGAGAACTATTGTAAGTGATAGAGACGTCAAATTTTTGAGTTTCTTTTGGAAAACACTTTGGGGTAGGATGGGCACCAAACTCCTTTTCTCTACCACCGCACATCCCCAAACAGATGGTCAAACGGAAGTTGTAAACCGCTCATTGGGAAGTCTTCTCCGTGCCTTGGTTTTTGAAAATAAAACTTCTTGGGAAGAATGTTTGCCTATAGCCGAATTTGCTTATAATAGGACCATACATTCCACCACCCAACAATCCCCTTTTGAGGTTGTCTATGGTTTCAATCCACTCACCCCGTTGGACTTGTCCACGGCCGATTTGCCTTTGTCTTATATGGTTGATGTAGGTGGGATGGAGAAGGCCAAGTTTGTACAAGACGTGCACTCTCGAGTGCAAGAACGAATCCGCAAGATGGGGGAACAAGTAGCTCAAAGGGTGAATAAAGGGCGAAAGAAAATGTTGTTCAACCCCGGAGATTGGGTGTGGGTACACTTTCGGAAAATACGTTTTCCCGACAAAGCAAGATCCAAGCTTGCCCCGCGAGGGGATGGCCCATTTATGGTCCTAGAGCGTGTGAACGACAATGCCTACATCATTGATCTTCCCGGTGAGTATAACGTGAGTTGTACTTTTAATGTGGCTGACTTGAGCCCGTTTGATTTTGTAGGGGACGACCCAGATTTGAGGACAAATCCTTCTCAAGAGGGAGAGGATGATACAAACGGGAAGTCCAAGGCCCGGGCTGACCCGACCACGAATCCCCTTAAGCTGCCCGGAAGGCCCGTCACAAGATCAATGAGACAAAAGCTTCGGGAAGGCGTTTCAAACTTCATTAGGAGGGGAATGGAGGAGGCAGATGGAATGCCCGGTCGGGCGAATCCACACCTCCAAAATGCCCGACCGGGCGTTTGTGCGCTGAGCATCGTCTACAGTCCAGAAAGTTCGCCCGACCGGGCGATTTCACCATCCCAAAACGCCCGACCGGGCGTTTGAAGAAGCAGCGCCGAATCCAGAAAGTTCGCCCAACCGGACGATTTCACTTTCCCAAAACGCCCGGCCGGGCGATTCAACTTTTACAGCCGTTTTTTCTTGTTTTTTTAGCCTTTTCTTGGGTTTCCAACCCTAACTATAAATATCCTTTTTGTAAGACTTTAGAGGGGACTTTTGATGAATGTTATTATGAAGACTCCTTTGAGAGCATCTCCCATGTGAGATTTCTATCCAAATTCCTACATTGTAGGTTGCTTGTTTTATGTTCATTTGGCTAAATCAAGTATAGGTATGCATTTATGGTTGTGTAGTCATGAATGTGGAGCCAATGGAGTATTTGCTTTGGGTGAAAGTAGCCTAGGGTTGCCCACATCTTCTTGTGGGAGGTCATAGGTCCTCAAAGAGGATTCCTCCTTCTTTACACTTTTTTCTCACCTTCTTTTCTCTCCATCAAAATCCATTTTGAGCCTAGTTTTTGTGGCTAGCTCAACTTATCTTTGTTTTATCTTAACTAAAAAGTGAGATCAAACACTACCTTGGGTATTTCTTGGGCACATGGAAGGATTCCCTCACAAGGAACCTTATCAATTCCTCCCTTTTATATCTAAGGACCCTAGACGATTCGACTCTCTTTTGCGATCCGGGAAAGAATCGACAAGAAAACCCGAAAAGGAGCTTATTGGGCTCGACTAAAAAATAAATCAAAATAGTCCATAAACTAATTAAAATAACCGAAAATAAGCTATTAACTAAGTAAGAAAAATAACTAAATAAACACGTCTCCTCTGCTTCTTCATCGCGAGACGAAGTCGCCATATCTGATCACCGGCTTCGGCTGCCTCCGGGGTCGATCGCTGAGCCCCGTCGTCTTCCTTGGTATTTCCTCGACCTCTGTCGTAGCGAACTCCTCCGCAGGCTCCTCAATTCTTGGCTCCTCTGCATGTTGTTGCGGTTCGTCGGCATGCTGATGCGGTCCGGTCACCTCTGCCTGAGTCTCGATGATCGGAGCAGTAGTAGTCTCCGTATCATGATATCTTCTAATGCGACGTGTAGTCGCGATACTTCGCGGTCCTGCCCGCATTCCTTCTCGGCCTCTCTTTCCTTGTGCTCTTCTTGTCCCTTGCCACGTCTTGTACTCGTTGTTCCACAATCGGTTGGGGGGCAGCTGTGTTTGTTTGGTTTTCCTCCTGCACAGAGCAGCTGCGCTTGATGAAGTCGTGATATCCTCGGAGTCCCTATCAATCACATTGCTCAGACATTTGAACTTTTTATAAAATCAGAATAATGAGAATAAAAAAGAAGCTAGCCTTCAAGTGAGAAGATAGAAAGTGGATAATCAATTTGGATATCGATATTTTCAAGTCTGATATCAATAGAAAACTAGGATAGATTGTGATTAAAAGCACACAACAAAAGAAGAGGAAATCAAGTTTCTAGGGCAGTTGGCCTTTAAAATCACGTAAATGTACCCATTTTGTTATCTATTCCATATATAGGAAAAACGTCAATAGGAAAGGCGTTTTTATTAAGTAAAAACGCCAACTAGAATGGCGTTTTACAATGTTCAAGTATTTTACCCGTATTTACTCCAATTACAGTACATTTAAACACGCCAATCACGATGGCGTGTATACAATAAAACGCCTATACGGAATGCGTGTTTATGAAATTAGACACGCCGATGAAAATTGCGTGTTAAATTAACACGCTAATCCGTGTGGCGTGTTTGTGATAAAAGACGCCAACATCATTTGCGTCTTTACAAAAAGACGCCAACAGGATTTGCGTGTTTTGAATAAAACACGCCAACATAATTTGCGTCTTTAACTAAAAGACGCCAACACCATTGACGTCTTTGTACATAAGCATATACCAGCAGCCAGTCGCGAAAAATTCACACCACACACACACACTTCGCGATTTTCTCTAGCAGCGGCCAAATCCTTTGCAAATTCCTCCGTGTCTTTGTGATTTCGCCCTCCATTCATCAATCGGTGCTAGTTTTCCCCAAATTCGTCCAATTTATTCGGTTAGTATGCTTATCTTTTACATTATTAGAGTAATTGTTGGATACTTAGCTAGGGTTTGTAATGGGTTGCGATTTGAGTTGAAATATTGTGCATATGGATTATTTGTATGACGTTAGTGTTGATTATTATGTTGGATTGTTTGGGTTTAAGTGAATTTGTGTATAAATTTGATTATAAAACAAAATCGTAGGGTTTTATAGCTTAAAAATTGGGCAAATTGATTTGGTTTATGTGGGTTTTGGTTAATGTCTTTTTTGTAGTTTGAAATGTTAATTTTGTGTATATTGTTAGGTTGAAATTGAAATTGAAATTGTTAGGTTGGTCAAACTAAAATTGGGTAAGTTGAATTGGTGGAAAATTGATGTATATTGTTTATTTGAACTGTTACTTTTGTGTAGGTGAATTGTGTTATGATGTTGAAGTTGTGTATTGTGAATTATTTGATATAGGTGTTCCATTTTGTGATATTGTATTAAATTGTTTGTAATTATTGAATTTGTTTAGGTTTGTTTATTGTTTAATTTGGAATATGAATGTTGTGTAGGTAATTTATGGCATCTTCTTCAACTTCTCGTCGTCGGCTCTTATATGGTCCTGAGGAACCCTCCGTATTATATCTGCAGAGACAACACGTCTCTAATAACATATGGGCAGGAGTGCCATCGGAAGACGTACGGTGTAGAAGATACGAAGGAATCATATGGGATGTTCCCATAAATCCTCGTGTTTTGGCGGTTATAGATGAGATGGGGTTCGGCGGGATGTTGAGGTGTGGTCAACCGAAAGACATTGACCACCATCTTATCACCGCTTTGATTGAACGTTGGAGGCCAGAGACTCACACGTTTCACTTTCCAGTCGGTGAAGCGACTGTGAGCTTAGAAGACGTGGAGGTCTTATGGGGCCTCAAAACTGACGGTGAGCCTTTGACGGGTTACATCCCCACTAAGAATGTCAACTATTGGAAGGATGTTTGTTTGGATTTTCTTGGCTTTATTCCGGATTGAGTTGAGTGATGACCACGAGCAATACATGTACAATCAACGTGCTCGTGTGTATTGTCTGCTGTTACTGGGTGGTCTACTGATCCCGAACGCTACCGGTAATAAAATTCCCTTCTTCTACCTTCAGTTTTTCATGGATATAGAACAATGTGGTAGCTATAGCTGGGGAGGTGCGACTCTTGCCTGCTTGTACCACAATCTATGTGAAGCTGCACTTGGTAAGAGGACCGATGTCGGGGGAGCTCTTACATTGTTACAACTATGGGCTTGGGAAAGAATCCCAATTATTAGACCGCAGATGCTGAACCCCGCGCCCGTAGACTACTTACCATGTGCAGTCGCGTAAGTTGTCCACTAATTACTCTTTTAAGCATAATTTTTATTGATTTTTGTGTTGTTCGCTCATAATTTAATTTTTGTAGATGGACTGGTCGGGCCTCTTATGTAAAAGCACCGGGGCATTGCATTGAAACTTTCAGAGATCAGTTCTCAACAATGCATGCCAATCAGGTAATTTACGTAACCTTAATTGTTGCTAGTGTGTTGTTTTGATTGAACTTGTTTTGACTAAATAAGTTTCATATTTAGTTTATTTGGAGGCCGTATGAATCGCGAAATCTGCCGGATGTTTCTGTTGCCGGTCGTCCTATATGGACGTCGATGACAACACTAATCTGCTGGAATATGGTTGAGCCACACATGCCACAGCGGGTGTTGCGACAATTTGGGATTGGGTTCCACGGATCTGATTTTACGAAACAGGATCGACGTGGCAAAGCAGGTCGGAACTGGGTTCAGTGGCACGCCAATCATATACAAGATTGGCATAATAGGCACGACACGGTGTATGTTGATTTGGAGTACTCATTGGTGCCTGTTGCTACTGATGAGTACATGGATTAGTTTCGCCGGATAACCGTGGTGTACCTAACAAAACCTGGGGTGCATTCTCCTGAGGGCATCCATGAAACGGCTGCCTCTCATCACTACGCGGTAGATTTCAACAACTATTCTTTATTTATATTCATATGATGAAATGTAATTAACACTGAAAATTGTAGGTGGAGACCCTTCACAAAATACGCCACTTTCTTAGGGAGCAAGACATGTCAGGACGGCCGGATTTATTCACCATTTCGAGAATGGTTGAAGATGGCCTCCAGATATGTGGGGAAGCTGAGACGATGGACTACCGTCCTTCACAGCGCTCTGAGCTGGACCTTGACATGCCCGTGCGGCAAAAAGTGAAGCGGCGTGGAAAGAAGAAAGTTGGTGGAGAGTCGTCATCATCAAGGATGGATACTCAGTTGGTTGATGATTCTGATGACGATTTTGTGGCTCTACCTCCACCAAGATCTGTCGTGCGGGGTCGTCACTCTGTCAGCCACACGGGTGGTACAGGAGAAGATTTCGGTCTCAGCGATCAACAATCTCTACCTCGGTCTTCTGTGAGAGACGACTTTTTTGGTGTTGATTTAGAGAATGCCGTCGTTGAAGATACTCCTCCGTCTAGAATCCCTAAGACCAGAATCGGGAAGGGAATCCGTAGTCTGTTTATGCGGAAAAGGCGAGACGAGTGAACATTTCCCGAACTTTTGATATTAGTGTTTTTACATTGATTTGAACGCTTTATATTAGTAATTTGATATATTGTATTGATATTGGTATTTTTTCATTGATTTGGCGTATGTATATTAGTAATTTGATAAATCCGCTTTTTATACGTATGCATATTGATAATTTGAACTCTTATAATTTTTATTGGTAAATTTTTTGAAACACGCCACTCACGATGGCGTTTTTAAGTTTGAAAATTTTTTGCAATTTTTTGCCACGCCAAGGCTGAGTTTCTGAACAAACACCCCAAGCGGCGTTGGCGTTTTTAAAACACGCCAATGACATAGGCGTTTCTATTTAAAAATGCCTACGTAAATGGCGTTTTCTACACAAACCCGCCAACTTAGATTGCGCTTTCAGGAAAAACGCCATCTTGAGTGGCGTTTTTAAATAAACTAGATTTTACATTTTGTGTATTCCATGACTCGCCAAAATATAAGTAAAACGTTACAATGTTCAATTCAATAAATAACTACGATTATAAACAGAACAATGTTCAATTCAGCTAAATAGTTGTTACACGTTCAATTGTCTCGCCTTCTCCGCGTAAAGAAGCTACGGATACCCTTCCCGATTCTGGCGGATGAGGAGTATCTTCCACAACGACATTCTCTAAATCAACCCCGAAAAAATCGTATCGCACAGAAGATCTAGGCGGAGAATGTGGGACATAACTGAGCCCGATGTCTTCGCCTGTACCACCAGTGTGGCTGACAGAATGACGACCTCGAACTGCAGATCTTGGTGGAGGTGGAGGCATAAAATCGTGCTCGGCATCATCAGTGTGGCTGATAGAATGACGACCTCGAACTGCAGATCTTGTTGGAGGTGGAGGCATAAAATCGTGCTCGGCATCATCTACCAACTGAGTATCCATCCTTGAAAGAGCATTCTGGCAGTTGCGTCTGTCGTGCCCTGGTTGAAGGCAATGTTTACATCGGCGTTGGGCTCATGGCTGGTCAGCTTCACGGACATCCATCTGATTAGGAATCCTAGTAGTACGGTATCGACCGTGACTTTTAGGCATTAACTGAGCTCATGAACATTGCAAAGTCCATTCAGGCACGGCCCAATAATCTTGGTGTCTGATTAGATTGAACACTGTAGAATATTGGTGTACCCAAACACTTGTGCGGTATACGGGATCAACAAGCGACAGCATGGGCTCGTTTCTAAACCGCGCAACTGCCGCTGCATGTGAACATGGAAGTCTCCACATCTGCCACTTTTGACATTTGCAGTTCGACTCCAAGTACTTTACCTTCCACTTATTACCACCCTTTCCACCAATTCGACGCTTTGTTCGAACCACATAAAGCCCTGCAATTGTGTTTGGGACTCTCACATTATGTAATTGACCTTTTACATCATTTCTGTACACCTTTTCATGGGCCCACGGGGTAAGTGGTGTGGCACACTGTGTTGATGCAATTGACCGCTCATTAAACCATTTTATTGTCCTCCAAAATATCAGATCAATGCAAGCATTAATTGGGAGTTGTCTTGCGCCTCTCAACACATTGTTGTAAGATTCCACCATATTAGTGGTCATCTCACCCCATCTTTTGTGTTTGTCATACGCCAAATTCCATTTTTCTAACTCCATGGCATCAAGGTACTGCACAGCCTCATTGTTGATGGTTCAAAGTAAACGACGTCTGATCTTAAACTTTGTTTTCTTGGTAGCAATACCAATTTTCCAAACAAGTTTTTTTACCATGATGCCTTTGTGATTCTGCAAAACATTCTTTCTAACATGTACCAAGCAAAATCTGTGATGCCCCACATTGGGTTCTTCTTTCCATATGGGAGAATTCATTGCATCTATGATTCCCACATGCCTATCAGATATTACACATATTTCATGCTTGGCTACGTGAAGTCTAATACGTTCCATAAACCAATTCCAACTTTGTATGGTTTCCTCATCAACAATGGCATATACAATAGGCAAACATTTCTTATTAGCATCAAATCCAACGGCAATAAGAATTTTACCTCGATATCGTCCACGTAGATGAGTTCCATCAACGGTTAAAACTGGTTTGCATAGTTGAAAAACCTCCACAGCTGGACCAAAAGCCCAAAATACGTACTTGAAAACCTTATTCATACCGTTGCTTAATCTGTCATCATGCAACCATTCGACAATTGTACCAGGATTTTGTCTTTGCATTTCATTCAAATAAGCTGGTAAAACTTTGAAATTCCACTCCCACGAACCATACACAAGCTCAATAGCTTTCCTCCGAGCATACCATGCTTTCTTGTAACTAACTTTCACATGAAATCTATTTTCAATATCCGCCACAATTGCTTTTACCTTGTAGCAATGATCGTTTTCTATCTGATGTCGAACACTCAGCGCTATCATACCCGACGAAAGATTAGCGTGCCCATTATAATTACGATCCCCCATGCAAGTATGAGCAGTGCTAAACACTCTAATTTGCTAGTGTTCATCATGCATCCTCAATGTTGCTCGGCACTCCCACAAACATGGCGGTAAGGACTTATCTTTCGGATTTCCTTGTGGCCACTTACAAACTGCATGCCATCTCTTTCCTTTACTTTCAGCAACTGTATATTGTCGGATTTTTTCCAAATGCCAAAAAGTCACAGCTGACTTCAATTCCAATTTGGTTTTAAATTTAGTATGCAAACTGACATTGCTCGAATCTTTTTCACTCCAATAATGCACATTGAGATCATCAGACTCAAAGTTTTTTGGATCAAAACTATCATATGGACCTGGTAAGGTGCGAAAATAGTTCATACCAGGCTGTGGGAACTGTGGAACTACTCTTTCTCGTACTGCTCTTCCTCCAATTGATGTTTCTCCAACCACTGTTTCTCCAATCGGAATGGATGTTCTTGCAGCAACAAATTGGTCCTCATCCGATGAAGCACCATCTGAATCTATACTATCCGGGTCGACATCTTCAGAATCATAAGGTGATTGTGGATCAAGAAAGTCGGCTTTATCAGGACCAATTATGGCCTCAACCACATCACAGTTGTCACTGTCCCCTAAATGCACGCCTCCAACATCAAAATCTTGTGTTGTATCGAAGCATGGTTCTTGGCCTCTCGTAGACGTACCAACATCAAAATCTTGTGTTGCAGTGAAATATGGTTCTCGGCCTCTCGTAGACGTACCAACATCATTACTCATGAGAAGATGACTATGTTGTTGAGTAATTGACGAATACTCAACATACAATTCAATTTGACCTCCTGTAGTCATACTCTCACTAAACATTAGTGGCATGTATACTTCTTCTAGTAAAATACCTATATACGTGATTGAAGATCCATACAATATATGACGTTTCCATACTATTTGAAGTTTGTTTTCAAATATGTTTATCCCCATCCTTTCACAAATTGTTTCCACAAGCTTATCGTAGGAAATACTTTCATCCAACATAATCAATCCTTTTGCAAAAGGAGGATCATATGAAATAACTGTTCCGGGAATTATCTTTCCACCCTAATATAAATAGACACACCACGTCATACTATCTGCATTTATGTCAAACACAAATATTGGTCAAAAATATTTCTTTACAGTACACTACAATATATACTATCATAACAACCTATCAAATATGGGTAAAAAATTAGATATACTACAACATATAATGCCATAGCAATTGGTCAAAATATTTCTATTAATTACAATGCAATTTATAATACTATAACAATCCGTCAAATAATTATATAAATTACACTACAATATATACTATCATAATAATCCATCAAATATTGGTAGACTAATGTTTGGAAGAAAGTGTAAAAAATTAGATATACTAACCGATTGCGAGGACTAATATTTGGAAGAATGAGCCAAAATCGAAATCTACACGCTTCAATCCACCACCGGGTCGACCCGACCAAGGCAAGCGTTTTCGCGTTTTTCGCGTTTTTGGAAGGTTTTTCGCGTTTTGGGGAGGGAATGTGACTAGGGTTTGCGATTTTGGGGGAGATCTGGGAAATATGTTGCAACAGAAAAAACGCTGACCAGGTTGACCAGGTTGGCGTGTTCAAGACAGGCGCCTTTATTATTAAACACGCCAACTTTGTTGGCGTGTTATAATTTAAGTATATCGATTGAAAATACGAGCAAAATACGTTGCCATATTAAAACGCCAACTGTGTTGGCGTTTTACGGAATGACACGCCTTTACCAGTGGCGTTTTTAGTTAAAGACACGCCATTTTCGTTGGCGTTTTTCCCATAAATGGAATAGATAACAAAATGGGTACATTTACCTAATTTTAAAGGCCAACTGCCCTATAAGCCCGATTTTCTCACAAAAGAAAATAAAGAGAAAAAGAAAATGAATGAAATGCATCATACCTGGTGAATTATGTGCGTTTTAAGCACTGTTGATTCAAAACAGTAGCAAAGATATGATTTAAAGACACTAGCATTAACACCCGAGCTATGCACGGGACATAAGAGTTTCAAATAATGAATATAAAATATAATAAATATATAGAAAATAAGAATTGAAAGCAATATGGAGATTTAAAAAAACAAAATGAAGAATTTACTACTCCCCAGTGAATGAAACATTTATGCAATTTTATTTTATAATCTACGTGAAGTAAAAATAATAAAATTAATGACAAAAATAAGATGTGTGACTAATGATCTAAGAATATGAATTAATTAGAATAAGATATACAAATAAAGAAAATATGTGTGAGTAAAGATGTTTATTGAAAGTGCTATGCAAGTCATTAATCCAAATAAAAGGCAAATTAATATATAAATTTAATAGCTTAATTTATAAAAATTAATTTGAAAAAAATATATGGAATATTAAACATATCCACATTAAATATATGAATAATTTAAATCATATAAATTTAAAAAAATTTTGAGAAGTCAAGTTAGAAAATTTGTATTATCCAATAATCACATTTTAGTTGACTGTTTATTTTTTTCTTTTAATTTCAGACCATAGCATAACTTGATATACATTGCCAAAGACTAAATGAATTTTTTATATTGGAAAGAATAAATTTCTTACTTCCCGCCACATATACGTATAAAAAGTAAATTACTACTATCACTTAAAATAACGATAATATTTTATGCATCTTGTTTGTTTTGAATAATGTGAGAATTTACACTACTCTTTATATTAAGAAGTTATACAAACTTTATAAGTTAGATTTAATTTTAAATATATATAATGTCATCTTATTCCTTAGTTTAATCTATAAACTTAGTAATATTGTTTAATTAGAGGCGAATTAAAGTATAAGAACTAAAAACTTTAATTGAGTAAATATAGGATGAAAATTGTAAGCATTACATATATGTGTTGTCGTTTAGCTTGTGAATTAATTCGGAGAAAAAGTATTGCAATAAATGATTAAATCTCAATTTTAACCTAAATAAATGGAAGACAAACTAAACTCTCTAACACAATTCCAATTTAACTCAAATATAAGTCTAATTAATATATAAATTTAATAACTTAATTATAAAAAACATTTAATGGTAGTGCACTATTTAAATGTGTTTTAAAACTTCTTCAAGAAGTTAGCATTTTATTGGGCTATTATTTGTCCAATTGTTTTTGCCTTAAAAAATTATTTTTGAATAGAAGACACCTCATCTTTTTATTTTCCCTTAAAAAAGGGTATTAAGGACTTTTCATCAAACTTCCACTTTAGATTAGGATAGATTATGCAAAGCAGAGGATTCAAAATATTAATATATGAATTCTCTGTTCAACAGAAAAATATCAATAAACTATGCCACAGCAGTAGTAAAAGGGCATGATGAATGAAGCGTAAAACAGAAAAAAAAAATAAAAGAGTAAGTACCTAATAAGTTTATTACTCCGTCAAACCAGCCAAAAAAACTTAAGACCCAGGCATTAATTATTAAGAGCACTATCGGCCACCACATCGGCTCCCACCGGCTCCCATACCCAGGGCCGCTCCATCGTCTCAGCTGATGGGCGATCGGCTCTTCATGGGCCTGTCATCGGCTCCCATTGAGGGGAGCCGGGGCCGATAATTTTTTTTTAATTAAATTTCTTCCCCTATTATAAATACCTCACTGTCCCATTCATTTCACACACCACATCCTTCTCTACTCTCATTTTTCTCTCACTAGAAATGTCTTTCAATTCCTCTTCCGATTCCGACGCCAGCGAGAACAACCTATTCATTGCCCGGATGTGGGAACGCGTAGCGGAGATAACGAAACGACAACGGAAGGTACAAGCGGCAGTGCCTAGGCCAGTCCGACGTCGTAAGGCGATTCACTTTAACCATGCCGCGGCTCACGATAGGCTGTTCGCGGATTACTTTGCCAAGGTGCCACACTATCCTGCGACAGTTTTCCGTCGACGTTTTAGAATGCAGCGGCCACTTTTCTTGCGCATTGTAAACGCGCTTTCGGCGCGTTATGAGTACTTCCAGCTCTGTGATGTGAATCAAATTGTAGTCCTATATTGCATTGTCTTAACATACTTTTTAAGGTGAAAAATAGACTCATTTTGATACATTGCAGGACAAAAGACCAAGATCAAAGAGAGAGAGGATAAAGGGAAAAAGGTCCGAATCTGATCAGTAATCAGTCCTTCAAGATCAATTTCAAATGCTTCTACAAGGCCGCCATTTCATTCATCTTCGAAAGAGCTTCGCGTGGACACCTCGCACGTCTCAATCGGAGTCCGGTAGAAGAAGATACAACTGTTTTACAAAGATTGTGCAATGTAGTGAAAAACGCGCGACCGGGCGTTTGAACGCCCGACCTTGTCGAGGGTCAGACAAAACGCCTGACCCGGGCTTTTTTAAGTTGCAGATTGATGCGTATTTTAGAGTATCTAGACCCGTTCACACAAATTATCAAGTTTAATTAATTAACTCTAATAATACTACAAAACTGCAAGATTACAGCGTCGTAGTAGTATTTCAAAGTTTGATCCACATGGAGGTGAGAGATTGATTATACTTAAAAGCATACAAAAACATGCAAAGGTTTAGTTTTTGATTTTGAAAGTTGTTGACAAAATAAAGCTACAAATTTACTAAAGAAAGACTTTTCAAATGGGAAAACATGCCACTCCAAGTTGCTCACTAGACTTGTATTGTTCTACACCTTTAACAATGAAACATATGAAGGGATTAAATCATCAACCTAATCACATACACTGAACATGTACACGATGAGTAGTTCACAATTAGCTGAACACATAACCTATGAACGAATTTTCGATGTATATAAACTCCCGCGGAAGCGCGGGAAAAATAAACATCTACTATAATCACCCACTTAATCCACTATCAAATTATCCTTTGAACAATTCTAATTCAATAGCATACCAACAAACAAACATTCATGAGCTATGTTAAAGAGACAATAGCAAAGGAAATAACAGCACTACATTATTAGCCAAAAACGTAGTGTATAAACAGTAAGCACATTGTTGGTAACAAAACACATGAATTAAATGGTGTAGAAACATCCATACAAAGCCTATATTACAACTTGGAGCGACATAGAGAGTTTAGGCTAAACACATGGTGGAATTTGCAATAAAAACCATTGGAATCATGCTCTCTTTGAGTGGAATTAGGATTCGGAGACGGATCGTTGGAATATTGGCCGGAATTTCTTCCTTCCCTTCTTCCTCCTCTCTTTCTCTCTTTTCGTTTCTCTTTTCTCGTCCAAAATTTGTTTGAATCTCCCCCAAAAACTGACTCCAAACTATATGAAAACTGAATTCAGCAGTTATTGCGTTTTCGTACCCGGTCGGGTGAAATATTGGGCATGAAATTCGCCCGGCCGGGTGGCTCTTTTTGAGGGCTCATTGGACTTGTTTTTCGCACTTTTTTTCACCCAGCTGGGTGAATTTTTAGGCATGAAATTCCCCCGACAGAGTGACTCTTTTTCAGCCTATTCTGGACTTTGACGCAAACTAGGCAGTCTGTCAAATTGGCCATTTTGCACGACTTTCTTCAACGACCTTGTGCTCATCCCAAGCTTCATTCCATGTCCCGTTTCACCAACCATTCTACTTCCTAGACCATAAAACATACTTTTGCGAGCATTAAACCATATAAATCATGTAAAGCAATGGGAATAAAGATATACTATTTGATTCACATCACAGATCGCCTGACCGGGCAAATGTTATTGGGCCTGTTTTCGAGCCCTAACTATTTAAATAGCTAGAGCACGAATTCCAAGACATCTTTGGCTGCTGGGGACGAATTTTGAAGAGCATTTTAGAGCTTGAGAGCCATATTTGGAAGGAGAGAGAAGATCAAGCCCCCTTCCACCTAAAATCAAGCCTCATATGGTAGCAATTACTCATCTTCTTGTATTGTTGCCCACTATGAGTGGCTAGATTTTAGGGATCACTTCTAGTTTGTTAGGGGAGCTTGTAAATATGAATCCATGACTATGTTTTGATAGATTTCCATGTTTTGGTTCTTATCTATGTCGTCATTTCAATCCGTGTTGGGTTTTTCTAGGAAACTTAATCTGGTAAAGGCGTTAACTCCAATGTCTCTTTAACTTGGAGTAGGGAGCTAACATAGATTAGGAACCCTAGGCTAAAGCTGATCAGGGGATAGTCCGAGGTGGATCTTATGTGTTGAACGTTCGTAGAAGCCAATCCTGAGCTTACTATGCGACTGTAGGAGTGAGGGGTTGGTGAGTAGAGCCTAGGAGACGTGATCAGCTTATCCTAGGTGTAAAATTCTACGATCAGTGATCAGCTGCGTGAAACCGTAAAATCAACACGATCCCGATAAATAATGGAAATTAATTAGACATTAGAATTCATGTGAACAAGTGACCCGAAACAAGCTAGGAGTAGTCTTCCCTCTTTATCGTGATTTCCTTGCATTTTACTTTCTCGATTCGTCATTCACTCGCCTCTTGATCAAAAGCCCAAAATTAAACTATTTTACTGCTTTTTAGTTAGGTTTACTAGTTTTAACAATTAATATCCTCCCTGTGGGTTCGACACCTTTTATACCGCATTGCACGTCTATATACTTGCAGAAGTAGTATTTTTAGGGAATTATTACTTGTTTTGTGTACTTAATTTGCACCCTAAAAATCACAACACTCTGCACCGACGCAGCCGGCAAGATCGGATTGTCGCCGCTGCATAAATGCACGGTTGCCGTGCGACCGCTGGCTTATGGAGGAAGTGCCGATATGTTCGACGAATATCTTAACGTCGCCGAGACGAGACGCGAATGTCTGAAGAATTTCTGTGAGGGAGGTGAGGAAGACATTCGGAGACACCTATCTGTGGAAGCCGACCGTAGCTGTGCCAGTTCTTGCTAGATTTGCACGGGAGGACACACAACTTCCCGGGGATGCTGGGCAGCATAGACTGTATGCACTGCAGTGGAAGAACTGCCCAACTGTGTGGAGAGGTCAGTTTACGACCGGGTTCAATGGCACGCACCCCACCGTCATACTCGAAGCCATTGACGAGCGGCTATGGATTTGGCATGCTTATTTTGGTGTTGTGGGTCGAACAACGACCTCAACGTCCTCCATTCCTTGCTCCTCTTCAATCAGCAATGCAGGTATTTAGGCCCAACTATCGACTTCACTACTAGCGGCAATCTGTATAAGATGGGGTACCACTTGGCTGATGGCATCTATCCATCGTGGCCCTTTTTTGGAAGACGATCAGATGCCCAACTGAGCCGAAGAGGACTTATTTTGCCCAACAGTAAGAGGCCGCTCGGAAGGATGTGGAGCTGGCTTTTGGTGATCTCCAAGCGCGTTGGGCATTTGTTAAAGGCCCGTCGCGTTTATTCTACCTTGGAGATTTGGCTGATATCGTATATGCATTCATCATCATGTATAACATGATAGTCGAAGATGAATGTGAAGGAATCACACACGTCGTCAATGAAGACACTGCTGGACCGAGCCACGGTGTTGCAAGCGAGTCTCAACGTCAGGGTCTACCATACAACGATGATGAGCGTCTTTTCTTAATAAAATCCAAATAAACTTGAAAATTCTAAATAAACTTGCATATTTGATGGAGAATTTTTACGATGAAAATAGTTTAAAAATTGGCAGCATCATGACTTCATGCTTTTAGCATAATCATACATCATAAATATGAATCTTGTTGATTAAGAAATATATGTTGCCTGAATTTGTTCTTGCAAATAGGAGTATTTCTCAATGAATTTTTCTTTATCCACATTTACTCTGAATAGTAATATTCTCTTAATAAAATCCAAAAAACTTGCAGAAATCTACTTAGATCTTTATTTACTGAGAATTAACATGTACTCACTCAGTCACACTTAAATGACACGTTTTCCTTTTTAGTTTGTCCCAACTAAGATGACATATTTCTTTTTTTGAAAACTTTTTCTCTCCAATTAATATACTCAACCACTTTTTTCCACCCCTATTAAAATATTCATCTTTCTTTCTATCTCTATTTTAATACTCCCACAGACTTTTCTCTCTCCAATTAGACACATTAATCAATAACTCTTAAAATCTCGTGTCTGTTAAGGAATGTGTCATCTTAGCTGGGACGGAGGGAGTAGTACTATTTTCTCATTTACGCTTCTTCTTTCCAAAGCTATCGATTCAAACCTAGAACTCTAACTAGATTTTGCTTATTCTTTCTCTTGCAAATTCTTGAGTCTCAGTTTTCTTGCTTGAAAACTGAAAGTAATGTGCAAGTATTTCAGAGCCTTGATCAATCTCCACAATTCAACCATCAAAATACAAGTCAGGTATTTAAAATCAATACCTAAACATAGGGAATTAACAAATAAATAAGAACTTCTACACTCCTATCTTCTAAATCATCCAACCAGATTAGCCTACACCTTTTTTGGTAAAAGTTTTATAACCATATCAAATATTACACTATCTTTACCTTCCCATCGTAGAGGTTCACTCAACTCCGAAATAGTGGTGATGCTAAGTGTGCATCCCCGTCTTGCATTCATCTCTTTCAATACAATTATCACATCGTCCATCATGTTCTGTTTGAGAAGACCTTGAACAAAAACATTGTACGTCATACTATTCGGCAAGCAACCTTTGTTCACCATTTGTGTCATCATATCCTTAGCCTCTCCCATCCGTCCTTTTTCGCAAAGTGCAGCAATAAGGACTGTATATGTTACAACATCAGGCAAACAACCTTTGTTTGCCATTTGCATCATCAAATCCTTAGCTTCTTCTATCCACCCTTTTTAGCAAAATGCACGGATAAGAATTGTATGTGTTACAACATTCGGCTCCAAATTTTTGGAAGGAAGATCGTCAAACACATCCTTTGCTCGTTTGAGTTTATCATCTTTGCACAATCCTTCAATGAGTATACTGTAAGCTACTATATCTGGAATGATGCTTTTGTTTTCCATGGAATGCAACATGGAAAACGCTTCATCAATACGACCAGCATTGCACAAACCCTGTAGCAAGATACTGTATGTCATTCTATTGGGACACACATATAGAGCTTCCATTCACATCGACCTACACGAAATACGGCCTCAAGCATTGTGCTATAAGAAACATCATTGTGCTCTAAACCTTCAGCAAAAATCATAGTAAAAAGACCACAAACTTCATCAACTCGTCCCATTTTGCAGTACCCATTCATTAAAATATTGTAGCTTCTAAGATTAGGTTTGATGCCAGATTTCATTGCTAGTTGTAAAACGTTTCTAGCTTTCTCCATCTCCCCCAAGAAACAATATCGATTCATCAATTCATTGTACGTGAGAATGTCAGGTTGAACATCGATTTGAAGCATAGCGACCAACATATGTTCGGCCTCTTCCATCCTTCCCTCTCGGCAAAGAGCATCCACAAAAATATTAAAGGTAAACACATCAGGGCGGACCTTATGCGATATCATCTTCTTTAAAACATCTTGAGTAGTCGATCGCAATATTCAATATGTAGGGATCGCAATATTCAATGTGTAGGGATCTTATGCCTAAAATTGCAAACCCAAACTTAGGTCTTTTTAGTCGGCAGAAGCAGTCGATCGCAATATTCAGTGTGTAGGGATCTAAGGGAGCACCCCTTTGAAGCATTTTGTTGAAAATTTGGAGGGCAAGTGAGTATTGCTGCGTCTTGACGACTGCACTAAAAAACTTGGTGAAATCAATAACAGAAGTCGGCGGTTGCATTCTCAACAGATCCCAGAATTGATCAAAGGCATCATCGGGGCTGAAATCCATTTTGGGAAAGGCGGAAAAAAAATCTAATTTGGTGGCTGGCGTTAAGGAATGAGTGATGATTTGACAAACTGAAGATCTTGCTTGATTTGAAAGACATGATCTTGGGTTAATTTTGGGTAGCTCTTGAAATCTTTTTCTCATGTGGCTTGGAATCTTAGGAAATTTGGCTCGTAATATGCAAAGGCTAGAGAGTCTAACTTTCCAGATCATAGCATTGAATTGTGGAAATCGGTTCAATAACCGACGATGGAAGAATGGGTGGCCAATTGTTTTACATATCTCCTTCAAAATCGGTCTTATTTTGAAATCCTTGAATCAATCTCTATGGTCTCACTTTAGCTATTTTTTACATCCTCCGTCCCACTTTAGCAGTCCCGATTTATCATTTTTAGGTGTCCCACTTTAGGAGTCTCAGTTGGAATATTCCATAAATAGTAATAGATCCTACATTCCAACAACTTTTTTCCACTCACATTTCATTATAAAACTAATATATAAAAATAGGACTCATATTCCACTATATTTTTCACAAACTTTCATTTACATTTCTTAAAGCTCGTGCCGAACTCAAATGGGATTCCTAAAGTGGGACGGAGGGAGTATGATTTTCTCAAAAGAAGTACAAAAAAGAAGTAACTCGGCTATGAGGGAACAAAGGGAGTATGATAAACCAATAGTAAGTCAAGTCGAGTAAAAAGCCTCTTTCCACAAAATAAATTATGTCTTCGGTTAGTGCTCTCGAATTGACTTATTGTCTTCAAGAGAAAATGACTTTCTCCTAGTATGGAGAAGCTGTTAGAGTTTGTATACTGCAAAAGCATCGTTGAATGCGTGTATATGTAATAAACTCTTTAGCCAATTTGGACTAAATTTATGAAAATGAATATTTTGTTACAACGTGTTTTGCTTATGTATTTACTGATTGTGTTTAATATTCTAATACATAGGATATGTAAAATGAGTCTAAGGCTTCTGCATAGTTGACAAGTTGTGAGCGACGTTCACAGTAGGTAAGTTGTCGGTTCTTGTAGAAGGAAAACTATTTCACAACCTAGATAGACTTTGACCATCTATCAGAAAAGGTTGCGAAGTCAGTCAAACATTTCCTTACCTTAAGAAATGATGACGTCTGTGTGATATAACACTGAATGGATCTAACAGTGAGATAAGCCTTTCGTGCTATTTACTGAAAGATGAGATCCCGGTCGATTTATCATTTCTTAGTCATTAATGACATAACATTGATCATACGATAATATTTGATAACTACTTTCGTTATCCAATAATTCTACTAAATTGTTAGTGTCTTTTGTGACCTAATAATTCTGGTAAATTGGTGAGGGTCTTCGTTACCCAATAATTCTGGTAAATTGGTTAGTGATCATTATTATCTTAGCAGTGCTAGTAGTGTTATTGCAATGCAACGCTTGTTGGGAAAGTCGAGTTATCCCCAAGAGGTGTTTAGAAGAAGATTTATTATTCTGAACCTGACTAGTAGTATGAAATTTATTTAATAAATAATAAAATGGATTTCTAAACAGTAGCACTCTTGGAAAAAGATACTCCCTCCGTCCCTGAAAATTTGTCGCCTATTTCTTTTTTCGTCCGTCCCTAAAAATTTGTCACCTTTCACTTTTACCATTTTTGGTAGTGGATCCTACATTCCACTAACTCATTCACACTCACATTTTATTATAAAACTAATATATAAAAGTAGGACCCGCATGCCACCAACTTTTTCAACCCATCTTCTATTACATTTCTTAAAACCCGTGTCGGGTCAAATGGTGACGAATTATTAGGGACAGAGGGAGTATTAATTTATATAAGTAAGATAACAAACTCGAATATTAATCAATGGATATTTCTATCTTCAATACGGAAAATAATATAATTAAAGAGGAAGTCTCAAATTACTCGTAATTTTGGTTTGGACGAGCAGCCAGTATTATGTCTTTAGTGGATAATAATAATATTTAAATTTGGGCTTAAATTAAAATAAGGAATTAATTTAATTTGTGAGTTAAACTGTGGCCCCAAGCCCAATCCTCCATAAATCCCTGATCTGGCCGTACAAACTACTTAATATAAAAGGGGGAACGCCCAGAAGATAGATGATATACTTTGATTTTGCATGGTTTCATAGAGTAGTTTTGTATGAATCTAATCATACTTTGTCTAGTATTAGACGTATTTATATCTACTTCTCTTTTATGTTGGTATTTTGACCATTTTGTGAAGAATGTGTAGAAAAATGTACAAAATATGTGAATGTGCAGCAACTTTGGTTCGAGACGGTTCCTCTGGAGATTTTGAAGTCCAATTAGTCCATAATTCGTACCATTCTCTTCATCTTCGAAAGAGTTTTGCGTGGGTATCTTAAACGTCTCAATCGGGTTGTTGTCATCCCTTGCGGTTATCAGAAGCCAAATCCCATCACTCTTTTCTCGTTTGAGAAATACCCTGCTTATGTCATCCAGAGCTTTCGCACTCCATAGATCATCCAGCACAATCAGGTACTTGTTCTTCATCAAGATTTGGCGTAATTTGTGTTATGTTGTGTCACAATCATCCAGCACCATGTAAGTTGATATTTTCCATTAAAAGAAATGGGGTATCCATGATTGTGGATATCGTATACAACATATGCCATCACTTAGATCAAACTTATTTCGTCAAGGTTTTTGTGAGTAAGTAAATGAAGAAAGGGTTGTTGCACGTGTGTTGTGTGCATTGTCCCTACTTCAACAAGATTTATAAATTTCCAACTTTTTCAACAATTATTACTAAGTATAAGAGGAAAGAGCAGGACCAAACCACATGGACTAAGGATCTACTTAAGATCGTTTTTATGACACGGGGTTGTTGGTTTTGGTCACCATGCCTTAGAGTTTTGAACATGGACCTAAGACTAAAGTGGGAAATACATTTACTCCACTCGATTCCATCCTTGAATTAAAACAAGATTTTCATTAATTACAAAGGCTCCAACAGTTTAAAGTATAAAAGAGGCCAACTAAAATAAATTATAAGCCCAAACATATCCTTTTATACTTAAAATTAGTCCAACTTAATATAAGAGGTGGCTCAATATTGAAGAAATATATTTATATACCCTCAAATAAGAAAGAGGAAGTAGATCAGGGATTGTAAGGATGATGCTTTCTATAAGTGTTGTTGCAACCTCAACTTTATGAAAACTTTGGTTTGGGATAGGAAAAATACAATCATCCTAAAATTATATGTCTAATAAAAGTAGATCTAAATGAAGTTAATTGGCCAGAGTTGTGATCAATGTCGAACCAATTTTAAAGACAGTACTAGAGACCAAATCTCATCCATCCATTAATCACATCTAATGGTTATTAATAATTACACATTATCTTATTTTTTTATTTAATTAAATTGACACAATGGTAGATTTGGAAGACCAAAAATTATGCAGTTACGTGAATACACTTCTTCCTCCATTCCCAAATCCAATCCACTTCTCTCTCTACGTTTCTCTCTCACCGGTCCCCGGCTGGCCGGCTCCAACTACCTACCGTGCGGCCTCCCCCAACCCACTGCATTGGAGTTGAGGAAGAAGCACCACACAGCAGAGTGGATCTCCGATCTGGTGGAGATGGAGAAGCTCTCCGACTACACGTGGAACGAGGCATACACAGCAAATCATCGATGTGATCTGCCGATCTTTTCTCTTGTTAATATCTATCTTCTTATCTCAATCTTCCTCAAATCGTGTTGCAATCATCATCTAATCGTGATTCATCTCTGAATAAAAAGCTGGAGATATCTACACAACGAAGCCGGACGTGAAGAATTTCGATTACTTCGTGAGATCAGAATTCCGATTACTTCTTATGCTTACCTTCAGAATCTCATGGAGAATTCCGATGTTGATGGATATTTTTTCGAGTTTTTCATGCATGTAGTATAAACAGATATATAATGAAGTAACAGTTTGGCTGAATGAAGTAATCCGCAGGTCGAATGAAGTAACGTGAACTTTATTGTGTTGAGATTTATGTAGTCAACGACAAGTTCTCGAAGAACTTGACTGTGTCATACTCCACATCTTTTGATTCAAATGCATGTAGTTGTAAGATGTTTGGGAGGATTGGGTTTGTATGCAGTCACATCTTTTGGGTCTTGATAAACAAAAAAATGAAATTAATCCCTAATGAGTTA
This sequence comes from Salvia splendens, assembly GCF_004379255.2. Lineage (NCBI taxonomy): Eukaryota > Viridiplantae > Streptophyta > Magnoliopsida > Lamiales > Lamiaceae > Salvia > Salvia splendens. Next base: position 22,046,854 of record NC_056047.1, on the reverse strand, counting down.
CATGGAGGACGTTGGTTGAAGTCTAAATTTGTCAAGGTTGTGCATTGTGGGTTTGATGATGATATTGAAGCTGGTTGTTTTATTACTTCATTCGGATATTTCTGTTCTTCATTCCCTTACTTCTGTACTTCAGTCGTGTAGTTTCTTACTTCATTTACATTTTGAATTTGAATTTGTGAAAACTTTTTGCAAGCTTAAAGAGAATAGAATGAAGTGTTTTTATAATGACTTAATTTTTCTTTATTATAATGTTTTTCTTAGTCTTCCTTTGATATATTTTCCATTTGTCATTCACTTATCAATAATCAATAGATCTCAAAAATGAACTAAGATCTCTGAAATGAACTAAATATGGTACCCAATGCAGTATTATAGGCTAATACTGAACAACATTTAAAGAGGAAAATCCGATGTTGAGGCTGGTTGTTTTATTTAGTTCAAGTAGTTATGTTCCAAATTTACTTCATTCGGATAATTATGTTCTTCATTCCCTCACTTCTGTACTTCAATCATGTAGTGTCTTACTTCATTTACATTTTGAATTTGAATTTGTTTAGACTTTTTGCAAGCTTAAAGAGAATATACTGAATTGTTTTTATAATGTCTTATTAATCTTAAAGAGAATAGACAAAATATATAGTAGGAGTAGATTATTAATCTTACTTTAAATTTTCCATTTCAATAGATCTTTGAAATAAACTAAGATTTCTGAAATGAACTAAATCTGTTACCAAATGCAGTAGTATAGACTAATAATGAACAACATTAGAAAGCGTGGTACTTTATTTCAAAATGGCTCATAACAGATGTATGTCGAATACAAAACTTGATCTACTAAAATCATCATTTCTTCTTTATATACGCTGCAATCATTTTCTCAACATCAATTTCAATGTGTTTGCTTTCCTCTTCGTAATACTCCGCTGTAACATTTTTGTTGTTAAAGCTCTCGTGGCTGTTTTGGGCTAACATCAGCGCCGAACAATATTTGGCCCTCAAGCTCTGCAGCACTCCCGAACTTGATTTCTTCAAGCCACAGTTCCAACAACCTTCACGCTCACCCTTGTACGTTTCCATATGCGACATCAGAAATACTCCACAGTCTTCAACGTTATCAACTGTTCTCCATGGCATATTCAATCTCTGCATTTTGGAGTTGGACACGATCTTACAATATGCGTGGAGACCATTCTTGGCGAGGAAGTGACAAAAGTATGATCTCTGTATGTACGAAACAAATACATGTCATTTATAGTTGTGTGTATTCATATGTATGTGCTATAAAATTCAATCATAAGAGAAGAATACGAACAAATGTTTCTAGAATGTGACCATAATTTATTGTGAGGTCATTGTCATCCTCGTTTGCAGAATTGTCTATTACAACAATAGCGTTTCTCTTGAAGCAAAAACAAACATCATAATAATGTTGATTTGCACATATGGGGAAGAACACCTATTGAATGAAGTAACAAGCAACATGAATGAAGTAATAAAGTATAAGAATGAAGTACTATGAACAATCTGAAAAATGAAGTAACAGGAAACATGATTGAAGTAATATAGTGTACGAATGAAGTAACATGCAACATGAATGAAGTAATGAAGTACTATGAACAATCTGAAAAATAAAGTAACAGGAAACATGATGAAGACATAAATCAGACTTGAAGTAATACGAATGATGTTGCGAATTAGCCACCAGCAAACGATTATATTTCACCCCTAATTGAACTTGTTACCCACTGATTGATGAACTAATTACGCAAAAATCAGAAACCAAAGTAAGAAAGTATGAAGTAAAGTAGAATTTTGAAAAATATAAAACTTCAATACAGTGTATTACATGAGGCATAACGTTTTGCCAGAACGCAATCGGCTTCCATCTGAAACAGTAAATCGAAGCAATTTTAGCCATAGACTTCAAAATAGGAAGTTCAGAAAAATAATATAATATAAACCTTCACCTTCCATTGATGAATTTCTGGTGTCAACTATTTCAAATCGTCGTGGAGATGTGGACGTCGGCTGATAGAGAGATAGAGATGCTGAGATCGACGGATATAGATGCTGAATCCGTGGTTAATCAACGACTATCGATCGACGACTTTCGTGTGTCAACCATTTTGAATCTATGGTTAATCGACTTGAATCAGTTTGAGATGTCGTCGATTGTAGAAGAGGAAGTTGTGGAGTCGTCGATTTTGGCAGAGAAGCAGCGTTTGAGCGTCGATTTGTAGTAGAAGTGAGAGTTGATTTGGAGAAGAAGATGAGAGTCGCTTTGAAGAAGAAGATTCGTCGCTTTGTGGAAGAAGATTCATCGATTTGTAGAAGAATTCTTTGATTTGGAGAAGTATTCTTCGATTTGGAGAAGAAGAGAACGAGAGAGATGAGAAAGAAGATGAGAGGCGTGAATGAGGAGAAGCAGCATGGAATTTTTTTTAGCCTAGATGTAATTTGACCGAAATACCCCTGATTTGAAGTATATTGCTTACATAATGAAGTAGCGAAATTCATGAGACATGGTTTAATCTCATCCATTCAAATCTAGATCTAAGGGCCCTAATTTGGTCTCTAGTTCGGTCTTTAAGAGTGGAAATGTAAATAATAGGACTCATAGCTTTCATATCTTCCCAAGGAAATCGAGGTTAACTTTTTCAGTCTCTCAGGGAAAATTGGTTTAGCTTTTCGCTGAAGAAGAGAACCTTTCTTCACAACTAGTGTCGGCTTCTCAAGTCGAGGTAGAAGAACAAGATTGTGGAGCTGATAGTCTTGTTGATATATGTCTCCAAAGTAAGTGATTCACAACTTTTCCACATTACAAATCAGTTTCATCATCTCTTCTGTGCATATCAGCTTCTTCACCACAGACAGACAATGTGAGCAGCTTCTTCATATCAGAAGAAGCCGCGCCTTCTGGATCTGGCAAGAGATCGAAAAAGGATACAAGATGCTTCAAAAGGGGCAGCATCCAGATCTCTAATAGTAGATATACCGCATCCCTTGAGTATTTGTATTTCTTTGATCTCTTGTTGGGACAGATAATCAAAGATTGAAGATAACGAAGTCTAGATATGGCCGATGGAACCTCCATTGACATCCGGAAGCAAGGTACCTCAAGTGAAAGAGGTCAAACACAGAGGCAGGGAGGGAGTAGGCATCCGTATTCACCCTCAGCAATTTGAACTTTCGCAAACCATTAGGTTGGAAACTTATAACAGAGCGCATGGTCGAGGCATACGCTCTTGCAACCTCCCTCAGATCAAGATGAGAATTACTTATTCGTCGCTCGAAATTCTCATCTATCGCCTTGATCTTGTACACGTCACGTACCAAATCATGGACACTACCATTGCACTTGATGGCCGTGATCGAAGCCAAATTTGTTCTCATGATCTCAGTCACAATATCTTCAGCCCCCCATTGATATTTCACAAATCCTTCAGCCATCCATAACTTGACAAGCACGGAGACTCGAATTTCATAATCGTCAGGGAAGCTACACATGTATAAGAAACAAGACCCCGTAGAATGAGTCAAGTCGGTATAACTCAATAACATTATCTCTTGAAACTGCTCGTCTTCCACGATAAGTTGGTGCAAGTTCCTCCCATGAGGATTGACTCTGAACTCATTGAGACAATATACGAGCAGCTATCACAATTGCAAGGGGCAGCCCCTTACAAGCTTTTGCAATATCCTTTCCCATCTTCTCCAAATCAGATGGACATTCCCTTCTGCCAAATAGAACCGCGGCAATATATTCGCCGCTAAAATATCAGTGGCGGAAATTTTTCAGCCACAGAAACGTAGTGGCGGATTACCCACGGAGTGAAATTCCGCCAGTAAAATTTAAAATAGTGGCGGATCTTAGGCCGCCATTATTAGTGGCGGAACTAGTTTCCGCCACTGAATTCCCGCCACTAACATATAATGCTATTTAGTGGCAGAATGCATCCGCCACTATAATTTTATACAGATCTTGATTATATTTATTTCATTGTTTATCCACCCTATTACGATAATTTTTCAACAAATCAATACATTTTTTATAATAAAATAGCAATAGATACACGAATGCTCATTTATTACTCATAACACCAACGTTTAATAACAAAATTCTAAAACTTAGTTAATAACAAAATAGCGAATTAACTATTCATGTCGCTTCTCAGTCTGCTAATTCTAAAACTTAGTTAATAACAAAATAGTAATTCATGAAGTGTAGTGTCAGGTAGGCGTCATCATACATACACTCTCCAATAGAGATCATGAAGTGTAGTGTCAGGTAGGCGTCATCATACATACACTCTCCAATAGAGATCCCCTTTTCATTTGCCTGTTTGTCAAAGATAATAAAACAAATATTAATATAAATAATGAACTTGATTTATTACCTGTTTGTCAAAGATAATAAAACAAATATTAATATAAATAATGAACTTGGTAAATTACGTACATATGTCACTTACCATTTCATAGTCAGAGATCTTTGAATCACTTCCAAACAAAATTACTCAAAACCTATAACTTGCGAAATATCACCAGTGAACTTTTTTTTCATTTTTAAGAATCGTTGCACAGTTTGATATTCAACCAATCACATACATCCATGTGGACTCCGAACAACTTGTACGTATGAGCTCAAAGTGTAAATAAATATGATTTCATTAATCTAGGCACTATTGTATCACACTGAACATTCTAATAAGAGGGCATAATCTTAAACGCAGAAACTTATAAAACATTCAGAGAGTAGTGCAATATCCTAATCATACCTGCTTCATAAAAAAATGGTGTAAAAACAGCCAGACAAACGCATACACTAATATCTTTTCCTGCAAAAATGTAAATGAAAAAAGATGTAAGCAAATGCTTTAGCAGTTGATGAAATTCCATCCAAATCACAATGTATTAAATTATCATACAAAAACAATGTCATTACGGAATATGAAGAGAACGAAGGAACTGCAAAATGCATGTGTGTAGAGATTGATTGACAACTAGATAGAAATAAACAAGGCAAATATAGGAAGAAGCGAAGCATAACAGCGTAAGCCATAATGATATATTACCATCGTTACATCTTTACATTGAATGCAACATGAGAGCGCTTACCGTTGCAACAGCAGATGAGGAGTGTATTCCCCTGTCTTAACAGCGGATGGAAGATTCTTTAACAAACTAAAACGGTCAAATTTAGCGTCCTGTCAAAAGAAGAGCAAAGGGAAAACTGTCAATGTCAAGATAGGAGGAGAATATGATATTATTCAGTATAATATGCAGCAGGTTGGAGGGGCTTCCATGGCTGCAAATTAGGACATCATTAAAATCGGTTTGAGATTTATATTCACTAATCCACAATGCACATTTTCAAAAAAAATCAGTTTTTTACAACCCCACAAAATCACAACAAAATTTTAGGTTTTCTCATCCTGCTTTCTCCAACTTGATCTGTACATTCTCTTGAATGGTGTATTAGGCATGGATTAGGGATAGAGAACGAACAAGAGAGATTGTAGAATTGATACTTTGATGATTTTTATTACTGCATAGACTACCCTTTAAATAGGGTTGATACATGTATAATTATGATATGATATCAATCAAATATCAATCTTGCTATTCTATTCTTGGTGTAATATTGTGGAGCATAATTGGTGTTATTCTTTGATATCTTTTCCTTTCTTAACACTCCCCCTCAAGTTGAGTGGTGGGATCTCCAAAGCTCAACTTGCCAAGTATGGTCACGAGGCTTCTTGAATTGACGGCTTTGGTGAGGATGTCGGCTAACTGTTCTTCGGACCGGACAAATGGTAGTTCCACAATTCCACTTTCCAATTTTTCTTTGATGAAGTTTCTATCGACTTCCACGTGCTTGGTTCTATCATGTTGTACTGGATTCTCAGAAATGCAGATTGCTGCCTTGTTGTCGCAGTATAGTTGACTCTTGTCTTGTGTGAGTCCAATCTCGTCCATCAACCTCCTAAGCCATAAGATCTCCATCAACCCACTTCTTATTCCTCGGAACTCAGCTTCCGCTCTTGATAATGCCAACACTTTTTGTTTCTTGCTCCTCCATGTTACCAGATTTCCTTCTACAAATGTGAAGTACCCTGCGGTTGACTTCCGATCAATTGGATTACTTGCCCAATCGGTATCAGTAAACCCATAAATTCCTCGGTGTTCATTCTTTCTGAACATTATTCCATGTCCAACTGTTCCTTTGAGGTATCGCACGATCCTCAACGCAGCTTCATAGTGGTCTTTTTATGGTCGGTGCATGAATTGACTTACTACTCCTACTGCATATGCAATGTCTGGTCTAGTGTGAGAGAGATAAATGAGTTTCCCTACCAGTCGCTGGTACTTTCCTTGGTCTGCTAATTCAGATTCATCAGAGATCTGTAGCCCGTGGTTCACTAAGATTGGTGTATCGGCTGGTTTGCAATCAATCAAGCCTGTCTCCGCTAGAATGTCGAGTGTGTATTTCTTCTGTCGTAAGAAGATTCCGCCTTTAGACCGTAGTACTTCTATTCCCAAGAAGTATTTAAGGTTTCCCAAGTCTTTCATTTCAAATTCTTGGAATAAGCTCCCCTTTAGCCTCTCTATCTCTTCTGTATCGTCTCCCGTGATAATCATATCATCTACATAGATAATCAGGCATGTGATTTTGTCATCTCGCCTTTTCACGAACAAGGTATGATCGGAGTTGCTCTGCCGAAATCCGTACTTGTTCATGGCTTCTTTGAATCTTCCAAACCAAACCCTCAGAGATTGTTTGAGCCCATAGAGTGTTTTCTTTAGGCGGCATCCTTCCCCTTTTGCAAATCCTTCCGAGAATCCCTGGGGTGCTTCCATGTACACTTCTCTTTTCAGCTCCCCATGTAGAAATGCGTTTGTTACATCAAATTGGTGAAGTGGCCAGTTCCTGTTGGTAGCAACTGAGAGTAGCACTCGAATGGTATTCATTTTTGCTACAGGTGAGAACGTCTCATCGTAGTCAACTCCGTAAGTCTGCGTGTAGCCCTTGGCGACTAATCGCGCCTTGTACCTCTCTATAGAACCATCTGGCCTTCGTTTGATAGTGAACACCCACTTGCATCCAACTGCTTTTTTTCCGTCTGGGATTTTGCATTTCTCCCATGTACCGTTTCTTTCTAAGGCTCCCATCTCTTTCATCATTGCCTCTCGCCAGTGTTTGTATCTCCAAGCCTCTTCCACAGTACACGGGATCTCCTCTTCTTCATATAGGGCGGCCTCGAATGCGTGCGCCATCTCTGAGAGGTGTCCCCTCGCCAGGTTCACGACGGAGTATTTGGCTTTCTTGCCGATGAATTCGGGGCTATATCGTTTTGGCGGAACCCCTCTATTGGCTCTTGGTGGAAGTTTGTATCCTCCAAGTTCTTCACTAATCTGTTCTTCCAACAAATCACAAATTTCTGGATCATTCTGCGAGTCTGCTTCGGGCTCATTATCTGTCTCTGGGTTAGTTTTACCAAGTATAGCCAAATTATCAATACTAGGCGGAGTTTCAGAGACACTTACAGGAGATACCAGTAGGGGATCGTCTTGGATAGTGTCACTGTTTGGTGCGGGTTGTATTTCTTCTTCATCTTCTGCTGGGCTTTGTTGGAGAAGGTCTGTTGGGATTTCATAGGTTGGTGTCTGGCTTAGTGGATCACTATGGCTCTCCCCCTGTCCGCTAAGCTGGCTAAAGAAATAGTCGGTTTCAAGGAAGTCGCAATTCATGGTGGTGAATAAGCGATTTGTTTTAGGGTCGAAGCACCTATATCCCTTTTGTGAGTTCCCATAACCCACGAAGACGCATTTGATAGCACATGGAGAGAGCTTATTTCGCTCATGTTTGGGAATGTGAACAAAAACTGAGCATCCGAATACTTGAGGCTGTAAGGTTAGAGGTAACGGTATGTGGGCTAGGGTCGAGAGGACCTCTAGTGGGGTTTGAAGGTCCAGAGTCCTGGAGGGTAAGCGGTTTGTTAGATAGACAGATGCGGCGACAGCTTCGGGCCAGAAGCGTCTGGGGGTTTTGGACTCAATGAGCATGGCTCGAGCCATTTTGTTCTGGTGTATATGGGCATGTGGTTTGGTGAACAAGACCATTTTTATGGCAAAAGGTTTTCATCTGTGAATTGACAAATTCTCCCCCCCCATTGTCGGAACGAAGGACTTTTATGTTTTTCTGAAATTAGGTTTTGACTAGTGCATGGAAGTGACTAAAATGTTCAAAAACCACATTCTTTTGTTTCATAAAATAGACCCAGGTCATACGAGTGCAATCATCTGTAAGAGGAGAAAGTATTTGAATCCTTGTCCCCCCACAGTCGGAGAGGGACCCCACACATCAGAATGGACTAGTGAAAATAGGGAATCAACACGAGTATTGTTTGATTTATATGAATGTCTACGGCTCTTGGCCAACGCACAGGTTTCACAATACATATCTTGACTGAATTTAGGAAAGAGGATTTTTAAATAACCCGTAGAAGGATGTCCCAAGCGTCGATGTCAGAGCCAGGCCTCTCTATCAGTAGTCCCGTGGGTTAGTAGAGCAGTTCCTCATTGTGTAATTTCATCCACGTAATACAGCCCGTCCCGTTCAGTGCCACGTCCAATAATTTCCCCTGTCCTGATATCCTGTAACAGACAGAAGTTCAGTTGCATCAGTAAAGTACAATTTAATTCCTTTGTTACATGACTGATTGACAACAGTTTATGTGACATGGAAGGAACATATAAGCAGTTAGATAACGTCAGAGCGGATGAAATTGTGACTGATCCTGCTCCTTCAACAGGTGTAAACTCGCAACTGGCTGTTTGGATATGACTTTTCGGTGCCCTATGCATATTAGATATATCAGAGATGTCATAGGTAATAGTGTCAGTGGCTCCGCAGTCAAAAATCCACTTATCATTTTTCTTTTCAGAGGAGACGATTAAGGCATATGATTCGGATAAACTGTCAAGTATTTGGAACTGATTTTTACAAAGTATAGGGGCTGTTTCGGAATTTTCAGCAACTGTCGGGGGTTTATTTGGGAATTTCTGAAGTGGGGTGGCTATTTTGTAATTTCTGGGAACTTTAGGGTTTCCTTGCAAATTTCGGGGTCTAATCTGCAATATACCTGGATCTGGGGGGTCAGGGTAAGATTTAAGGAAAGGGTAAGGGTTTGAGAATAAATTCACAAACCCTAATTTACCATGTAATTGTTCCGCCTCCATTTCTTTCTCGGCAGTTCCCGAATTCGCGAACCCTCCTCCTCTGGCGATGGTTGCTACGCCGGTTGTCATCTCCTCCGTTTCTGGGTTGCCGCCTCGGTTGTAAGCGGCTCCCGAGTTGCTCCCGATGGTGGTGCCCGGTTCACCTTTGCCTATCGTCGTCGCTGCTCGGCCGGTTTCTCTAAATGGGGCTGGTGGCGATGGTTTGATTTTCTTTTCTTGCCACCATTCTAGGTAGCCGTGGATTTCAAAGCATGTTTCCCGGTTGTGTTTCTTCTTCCCACAATGTGAACATACGAGCCTTGATTTGTCTTCTTCCGGTCGTTTGTTCCATCCACCGCCACTACCGCCGCCGCTCCGTTGAGGATGGCTTCGATGCTGCCACTGATGAGTTACTGCCAGGCCTGCCCCGACTCCTTGTGTACCGGAGTTCCCTGTCTGGAGAATGCTTGACCGGACGTCTTCTCGTCGGAGGATAGCATAGGCTGCCTCGGCTGAGGGAAGTGGTTCTGTCCTGAGAATCTCCTTCTTGGTGTTCTCGTATTTGCTGTTTAGGGCTACTAGTAATTGAAATAGCCCCTGTTCTTGTTTTTCTGTGTTGTATATGTCGATGTCCTCTGCATACTTCATTGGATTCGGATGTCGCCGATCTATGGAGATCCATATGTCGTTTAATCTGGTCCAGATCTGCTCTAGTGATTCCTCGTTCTGTTTTAATGTGATTGCCTTTGCATACAGGTCGTATACTTGAATTTTGTCGCTCCCGCTGGCATAGGTGACCTCGATGCTCACCCATATGTCTCTGGCCGTCGGGTATTGAGTCAATCGACTCACCAGCCTTGGTTCCACATTCTGGGTTAACCATGTGAACACACAATGGTCGGCTTGTTGCCATTTTCCGAACGCTTGGTCGGTTTTGGCCGGGGGGTGGGACTCCAGTGATGTGAGACATCATCCCTCTTCCGCCAATCGCTGCTTTCATGAGGATAGACCATTGGGGGTAATTGTCACCATTTAGCTTCTTTGCAATAACCAATGGTGAGGAATCAATTCTGTAGGTTTCTGGTGGTGATTCTGGAGGCTTGGTGGTAATTATTTGGTTTTGATTTTGCGCGATACTTGTACGTATGAACTCGGCAAACATTCGAGCGAATTGCTCTGTTTCCGTTGGTTTTGGTGGGGCGTCGTTGTCTGACATGTTTTTGTTTCTGCAGGATCTGCCGGGTTTTGGCTAAAGGGTTGAGATTGGTCCGAGACAGTGATGAGACTACTCTGAGTCTCACCCCTGCTCTGATACCATCTTGAATGGTGTATTAGGCATGGATTAGGGATAGAGAACGAACAAGAGAGATTGTAGAATTGATACTTTGATGATTTTCATTACTGCATAGACTCCCCTTTAAATAGGGTTGATACATGTATAATTATGGTATGATATCAATCAAATATCAATCTTGCTATTCTATTCTTGGTGTAATATTGTGGAGCATAATTGGTGTTATTCTTTGATATCTTTTCCTTTCTTAACACATTCTAGGATGATCTATTACATTCATAGTTTGGCACTCATTTACTAAGTTAGGATAAATAACTGAATTGTTTTTCCTCACTTAAGGACAAATATTTTAGAAACATAAAAGATTAATCAACAATTTTTGCCAAGTCGAAGCTGATATACAGCAAAAATAGCTAAAAAATAATCGATTTTCCAGCTAATTATGCATCGAAAAACACAGAAATCTACCTCTGAGAAATGTAGTGCAGCAATTCATCGGTACCAAAATACTCAATATTGATGACAATCAATTGGCCATGGCTGCGATCGACAGCGTGGCAGCACATCTTATCCAAATGGTACGGCATTTCCCAGAGATCTCCGGTATTTTCGCATGTCGATGCTCCGCCACATGGAAGGATCTCGGCAAACACTCGGCCACCACAAAAAAATTCACACAATGAAACTGCACATGCACATTTCATTTACAAAATGGAGTACGAAAATGAACCTCAATTTTCATAAATATATTTTTATTAATTTTATATCAAACTCACACAAATGCCATGACATTAGTTTCTCTTTTTTTCTCACACTCCATTTACTAATTTCTCAATGTTTGTACTGATTTTGCAAATCTTACTTGCTTTTCTTCTCAATTAGTGTTTTTCTTCTATATGGACTGGCACTTATTGCATTACACAACACACACACACACACTCAAACTTCATCTCCTCATCGAATTAAACTTACACGGTAGCGGTGATGTTGTCCTGGAGTAGCAACGTCGGCGACGGAGCGAGAGCGCCGGATCTGGAGCGGCGCGACGGCGACGAGCTGGAGTGGCGACGGCCACGGCGGGGAGGATTTATGGCGCGCGAGGAGGAAGTGTGATTTGAATAAAAATTAAAAATCACTCCCATGACATCATCAGTGGAGGGTTTTTCCGCCACTATATTTATTTTTTGTAATATTTATTTATCTTAATTAAAAATTAATTTGTAGTGGCGGAAATTCATGTCTATATTTCGTATTTTTGTCTATTTTGGTATTTTGACGTGTTCTGTGATAAATGTGCATATTTGAGCCCAAAAAGAGAGTAAAAAAGCGAAGCTGGAAATTTGGAGTTGTTCAAGACGTCCAGCGGTCCGCTGCAACACAGCCAGCGACCGCTGGCGCTCACACACCGCTAAGCCAGTAGCGGTCCGCTTCGAGAAAGTTGTGCATGAAAGGAAGAACACGCCCAGCGACCACTACGGTGTGCGCAGCGACTGCTACAAGTGATCCAGAAGATATAGAATGATAGCCGCGGCCGTTGAAACAAAGTGCAGTGACCGCTGTTCAAGAGACAGAGGCTACGGATCAACCCACAACGACCGTTGGTCAAGATGCAGCAGCTCACTGGGAAAACAAGGTGCAAGGAAATTTATTCAAGAATAAAAGTAAATGATATGTTTTTATTAGATGGACACTTTAAGGAATAAAAATACAAGAATAATGAAGATACAAATAGTACAAATGCTTACATGATCAAAAGAGACAACCCTTTCCTATGTACTCTACTTTCCAAATACATTCCTACTCTTAAAAAAAAGGGAACAAAAATCAAGAAGATGAAGGTTGCTACTTTGGGAAGTAAGCATAGAGAGTGATGTGAGCAAAGATTTCCATCCATTTCTCTCTTTTGATTTCCACCTCCACAAGGCTCCAAGGAGCAACTATTGCACTTACAAAATTTACACCAAAAAGGGAAGGAGACACAAGCCAATTAAGATGAGAGAAGTAATAGGCAAAGTAGAGCAGCCAAGAGGCTACAGAGTTGGCAATAAGATCAGCCCCAAATTGTCCCATTCCAATTTGCATCATTTGGGAAACTAAACCAAGCTGACACAAGGTAGTAGAACTCAACCACAAGCCAAAACTTAAGGGATAAAGTTCCCTTCATCGAGACTCAAAGGAGCAGCCAAGGGAGGAAACCTCTTTCCCCAAAAACATGCACCAACTTAGTATGAATGACATAAACATAAAGCTCAAAAGAAGGCCAAGTATGCAGCCCCAAAATAGGAGCACCGCCTCCCAAGATTCAGGCACAAAATGCCAACTTTCGAAGGCTATTTAAACAGCCTCAATCCCACTTCCTTCCCCCACGATTCGACACCATAAACTCACTCAAAATCAAGGAGTACCGCAAGGTGTGGGGGAGGAGCAAGGAGGAGCTTGAGGCAGGACATCGGTCCACCACCAAGAGGAATCATCAAAGCTAGGTAATCCCCTCAACAACACCCTCAACAACACCCTCTTTGCATCATATAGAACAAAGCCATTAGGAGCTTGAGGCAGGACATCGGTCCACCACCAAGAGGAATCATCAAAGCTAGGTAATCACCTCAACAACACCCTCTTTGCATCATATAGAACAAAGCCATTAGAGAATAGAACCTAGAATCTTAGCAGATCGCAGAATGAAACTAGGGAACAAATAAGGCTCAGCAAACCAAGTCATCACATAGCATTAGGGGCTGTTCGAACTGAGGAAGAACACAAACAATGCAGTACAGAATCTCACAGTACTCAAATGAGCTAAGTACCCCCAACAAAACATGATAACAAGCTCATTCCAGTAAGCTCTCGAAGAATTAGAACATAGGATTTAAAATCCTTCAACAAGAACAGACGAAATACTCAACAATCACCAAGTTGCTGCTTAACTCAAATGAATTGAGTAGAAGGGAAATGGGGGAAAAAGACTTAGCTTTAGAGGAAGGATCTGCCCGACGGAGGGAGCTGACACGAGCCCGCCGGCGACGCAGGTGAGACGTTGTTAAAATTGAAAATAAAATGTAATTAGTTAGGTTGATTAGTTGGATATTTGTTCTTTTACTTGGCCTATATATAAGGCTCCTTATTGTAATTAGCAATAATAACTTTCCAAAATGTAGTCCATAATGAAAGGCTCTCTGTTTTCGTTCTCCCTTTTCCTCAAGCATTTTATCTGCATTTTCTCTCTTCTCCTTCAATGGAGATTCATCCTTCATCTCATTCTCCATTTTTCACATGGTATCAGAGCGCAAATCCGCTGCGCGCCTCTGATTACCTCCATCTCTTCTATTTTTTTTTCAATTTTTCGTTTGGTTTCCAGCTAGGGTTCTATCCTCTTTCGGATCTCTCTATTTTCGATCCAAAAATCATCAGGTTCTATTCTCTCTCCGATCTGTTTTTCTTCAATTCCGATTTTCAATCAGTTCTTTTGTTTGAAATTCTCTGGTTTTATCGATTGGATTCATCTCATTTTTTTGTCTCTCTTCGGCGTTAATTTCCGTCGATGAATTGTTCATTGGATTTGTATGATCCAAGTTTGTATCTCTCCGATTAAAATCGGTTGAGTGTTTCGTTTTGAGAATATGTTTTCTCAAATTTGTTGTTGAATCTTAATATGTTTTCAGATTATCTCTGGTTTTTCGATTGTATGTCGGATGTTTGTTTTGTTGTTCACCGATTGTTCGGTTGGATCTGTTTCCTTTGTGAATCAGTTTCTGTTTTCTCCGATCAAATCGGATCCTCTGTTTTCTAAACCTTTTTCTTCAGTCTCTTGTCTATGATCGAAGCCTGGTTTGTGGCGGTGTTGTTCATAGCTGGTGTTGTGATTGACTGATTGTTCTTAGTTGTTGCAACTGCAAGACCTTTGGTCGCTAGGTTATTGATGCTCTTGAATTGGGTAGGAGATTGGAAATTTGTTGTTGGTGATTGCAACAATTGGTGAATTTTTGGTTGCAACATCCTGGTGTTGCTTGTTCATCCCAGTCAGAAACATCATCTTCGTAGCTCCTCAAACTGGTTTCGGAAACCATGGAATCATTACTCTTAGTTGATTCTTCTGTGATATCCAGATTGTCTGAATCTGATTCATCAGGATTGGATATGGTTTCACTTGAATTGATCTTCGTTGCAGCAGCAATATGCATTACCGTTGGAAATGTGTCATTAGAAGATTGCGATCTGTTTACATGGTCATTTGGATGTACAGCCTTTTCGCCACGCTTGTGGCCAAGAATCTCAGCTCCTCTGTTAGCAATAACCTTATTGGCATTCATGTTACTCTGAGTACCACTGCCAGTTTGCCAAACAACCAAAGGAAAATGATCATTCAATTTTCCCTCAGGCACAAGTTCTTGTGCAGCTTGCATTATTGCATTCCCTATGGCAGGGTCAAGGCCATATCATTTAGCTCAAGATGGATTCTCTACTAAGGGGGAGTTTTGAGATCACTTGCAAGGGGAGATGAAGTCCTTGCCTTGCTGCTGGTGCTGATGTGATACAGTGGCATACCAATCTGCTTTGAATGTGTCTTAACCGAGTTTGTGAGGTCACTGAGTGCTTGAGGTCACTGAGTGCTTTCCTACCAGCAACTCTACTTTTCTCAGCTGCATTGGATGACTTACCTTTCACAGTTGAAGGATCTTTGTCAATAGAGATGACATTTATGGAGCTATCTTTCTTCTTGGAGTGAAATGAAGAAGGGTTTCTTGAGTACGATATGTCGTTAAGTGCTCTCCTTCCTCCAAGATCTCCTCTCTTATATGCTTTAGTCACATCAGTCATTCCCACAGGAGTAGTGCCACTGTAGAGAAAGTTTAGGTTCTGATCTTGGATCAGGCGATGAGCCGGGGTTGCCATGAGTGCTTGTTTTCAGTTAACAGTGCGATCAAAGTCAGAATGAGAAACACATCTTCTGCATTTGGTGTTCTTTGGATGCTTCATTGAACTTTGATAAAAGAAAGAACTTTGTATGTTGTTTTTTTTTGTTTGTTAGTTAGTTTTTTCTTTTCCTTGGCAAGATGGTTGCATCTGCTCCCATCTTGAGGGGAGTGTTAAAATTGAAAATAAAATGTAATTAGTTAGGTTGATTAGTTGGATATTTGTTCTTTTACTTGGTCCTTATTGTAATTAGCAATAATAACTTTCCAAAATGTAATCCATAATGAAAGGCTCTCTGTTTTCGTTCTTCCTTTTCCTCAAGCATTTTATCTGCATTTACTCTCTTCTCCTTCAATGGAGATTCATCCTTCATCTCCTTCTCCATTTTTCACAGACGCGGTCTCGCCGGAGGAAGGAGTGAACGGCGGACCGCCGAGAGAGACGGAGAGAGAAAGGCGGCGCCGTCTCTGACAATGGCTTCGTCGGGAGAGAAGACTCGACGGAGGGAGAGGGATGACGCCGGCCGCGAAGGCCGGTGGAGATGAGCCATCAACGGCGGGAGGAGGGGGGTGACCGAAGGGAGTATATGGTAGTGCTTAGTGGGTTAATCCTTGGGCCCAATAATATATTTAAGATTGGGCATCTTGAATAAATTAGTACATTGGCCGTCTTATTTATCTGGACTTAATAATTAATTGGAATGGTGGCTGATTTAATTAATTAAAAGTTTAATAGTGTTGGATCGGAAATTTTAAGAATTTAGCTCGGATCTCTGAAGTGAATTATTTAATTTTCCCGAATAAATTACCAAGTTTCCGAAGGTGGAAGATATTGAGTTGGAGCTCAATCAATTAACCTTCCGAGTAAATTATCAAGATTTCCGGAGATTGTGAACATTAAAGTTGAAGACGCGAAGGGCCGACCGGCGTCGCCCCGCGAAGAAAAGGATTTGAGAAAGAGATTTTTTTTTCAAGAATCCATATTTTATTACATAAGAGCACAAGTAATTGTGCTAGAGAAAATAGAATTTTCTGGAATTAGTAAGGAAAATAATTAAATCCTGCAGAGCAGTGAAGCCGAAGTAGGATTAAGAAAAATCCTATAAAAGCCGAGACTAAGATGTAGGTGCTATCCTATAGGATGCATGCATTCTTTTTCTCAGAAAAAAATAGTTCAAGTACTGATTAGCGTGCTACGCTATTTATTTTGTAAATGATAAATTATTCAAGGGCAAGTGAGGCCAGACGAGAATTGAGATAAACGTATCAGGTGGGCTTTCTTTTAATATCCCGCACTATAGTGTGGATATAAAGCAAATACTTTTGAAGTTATGAAAGATCATCTTTTCTCAAAATAGAGCTGTGATTAGTTTAAAGCTATTGTCATGCCATAAAATGTTTATTTTCGAGGCATGTCTGTTAGGGCTATATGCCGAGAGTTTTGGCAATGCTAAAACTAAGTAACGAATTTGGTTCCCAATAGGACCGCAAATCCTGTTCGGAATAACGTGCACAAGAGTCGTGAGACATCCTAGAGAGGTTGGCCGGCCATGGTGTCCGTTGGAGGTGGTCACCTTCACTGTACACGATTCTCAGACATGGTATGAGTTTTAAGAACTTAGACTGCAGTCGGACTTTTAAGATCACCAAAGAATTTAGTATGCTCGGGCCTTTTAAGAAAAACCCCGTGTGATATTGTTGATGGATGACAACTATATAATGTATGTTTTGTTTTTGGCACGTGTCCACTGAGTACTCCTGCACTCAGCCCTGCATGTATTTATAAATGTGCATGTTGAACATCAAGAGAAATGAGTAATGATTAGAGTCGATGTTATTAAATAATCAAGCGGATTTCTCGACGATTGTGTCTTCATACGCAAAGTCGTTTAGTAAGGACTATTCCACTGTACTTTTGTTAAGTGAGAACTTCAAAGTCTCACCATCGAACTCTGATTTAGTTGATAGGAGGAATTATTCTATTTTTGAGACCTTGTGATTAAATACTTGGCTCCTATTTTGTGGTACCTTTCGATCGGCTTTTCGGCAAGTTCCTTGAATTCTACCCCTTTCTTTTTCCCGCTTCTATAATCCCCCTTATTAGTCGCGAATTACCCATTTTCGCTATCTTTAGCAAAATAGGGTCGTGACATATACAATTTCGTTTTCTATTTAATATTCGTTTTGTTCTTACTTTGTTTCTTCCTTAAGTAATTGGATAATGTTTCACGTTTGAGTGACACATTCTGTGATGATTTAATATAACTTGCTACATAATCGTGAGAGGAGGTTGGCGAGTTAGATCCACTTAATAGACACTACAATTAGCTATCCTTAAAACGGCACTGTTAATTGAGAGTGAGGACTTTACAAGAGTCTTAGGAGCTTTTAGCAGTTACAGATCTAGGATTGACAACCCTAGTGTTAGTAATCAACGATTGCATCGCATGAGCATAAGCTAGGGGAGGGCATCGTCCCAAGGAACCCACGGCAGCAACCGAACAGACCGCAGCACCCTGCTCAGCAGCCGAGGATGAATGCCCCAGTTAACCGAGATCAGAGCACGGGACAGGCAGCCAGTTCAAGAGGCCGGGAGCGCTCCAGGTCCAGATCGCGTCCCCAACAGCAATGGAAGCCAACGGGTACCGTCTACCCGATTGATATGAGGACAGTGAGGCCTAGGGACAAAACACGGGATGATCCGAGGGGAAGGCATGTCGTTCCTATGACCCCAGTTTCACCGAATAAGTTTGCTCTCTTGGCCGAGGTTACCAGTCCCGACTCGATTGAGACTACGCAGGTCCCGGCGGTTGACCACCAGAGCCTTGCAGAAGATATTCTCGCGGCCGTCCTGCCGCCGATCTTGGCAGCCATTCCCGGGAGTGTTCCTTTTGAGCAACCTACCCCCTTTGTCATCGCAGATAGAAGACATAGAAGTAGAAGCCGCGACCCGCAGATCCAAAGGGAGACGGATCAGATTAAGGACATTGTTGTTGAGGCTGAACCGCAGGAAGACAAAGGGCCTGAACCGACGGGTCATGTGGAACAACAAGCCCAACCTGATATAACGGGCAAGGAGGACATTGGGAACAAAAAGAAACAAAAGAAGCAACCGAGGGTAGCTAAGGCAACCCGGGCACCGACCATTGTTGCTGCAGAGAGGACAGAGGCGCAAAATGAAGAGACCAGCCACCCTGCGGAAGAGACAGAGGATACCGAGGCCCGACCCACCGAGACCAGCGCCCGACGTAGCCGACCCGACACCCGACTGAGCCGTGCCGACAGGGACTGGAAACCCGGTAGTATACGGAAATCCATGTCCCGATCCCAGTCAAGAAAGAGGGATGTCACCCCCCATTGGGAGGATGGATTAGATGCTGATCCTGAGGTGTCCCAATGATCGTCGCCACATGGAACATAAGGGGGCTGCAGGCACTCCCCACCCAAGCTGCCATCGTGGATTTTGTGAGAACACACAAGATCGACGTCATGAGACTATTGGAGACGAAGTTCACGAAGGAGAACTATACATTCTTTCTTGCAAATAATTTCAGGGATTGGAAAGCCGTGGACAATTTTGAGCTGATCGAGAATAGCCGAATGCTTCTCATTTGGAATCCAAGCAAAGTGGAACTCGAGGTGATAAGAGTGGAGCAACAAGCCATCTACGCCAAAATCAGGTGCTTGACTTCCAATAATTTGTTTCACTTTGTTTTGGTCTATGGTTTACATACTATTCCCGATACACGCCCACTTTGGGACTCGTTAATTGAGCACGTGATGTAGGATGAGCCGACACTTGTTAGTGGTGACTTCAACAACGTGCTCGCTGAGGATGAAAAAGTGGGAGGATCTGTACCCACCGAATATGAGATTAATAATATGGTGGACACGTGTGCCTTGCTCGGTTTGGAGGATATTATGGCAACGGGATGCAAATACACGTGGACAAACCATACGATATCGAGCAAGATTGATCGGGGTATGACTAATGATGCTTGGTTCACCAAAGGATACTTGGCTAGTACGGTGTTTCTGCCATCGGGACCGTACATGGACCATTCACCGGCCGTCACTACCCTCTTTGGTAATATTGTTTCGTACCCTAAGCCATTTAAATTCTTTAACTTTTGGCTCAAGCACGCAGGATTTAACAAGCTCGTGGAAGATCATTGGGCCTCTACAGTCCGAGGGAAGGCACATTTTGTGCTAGCCGAATGAGGAAAAGAGTTCAAGAAGTACCTCAAGGAGTTCAACTTCAACGAGTTCAGTGAACTATCAAAGAGGGCGGAGGCCGGAGAACTGCTTGAGGTGCTACAAAAACGGGCGGACAGGGACACATCAGACATAGCCCTTCGGTTCCAGATCACCACCCAGAAGAAGAAGACTGCATACCTCCAGAATTCTGAAAGGGAGTATTTTAAGCAAAAAGCTAAATTCAAGCATTTACTCCTTAGTGATCGTAGTACTTCTTTATTTCATTCCCTTGTTAATAGGAACAACTCACGCAATTATATTGCATTCCTCCACAGGAGAGATGGCACTATGATAAGGGATCAGCAGGAAATAATCAATGAGTTTGTGGACTTCTATTCGGCACTCTTGGGTACTACGAAGGCGCCGGAACCCATCAAGGTGGACATCATTCGACAGGGTCCCCTTGTGAGTGAAGAGGACAGCAGGGACATGGTGCGAGCCATCATAGACGAGGAGATCAAGGAAGCTCTGTTTGGCATCGGGAACGACAAGGCTCCGGGGCCCAATGGCTACTCCTTGGCATTCTTCAAGAAGTAATGGGAGAGAGTGGGCAAGGACGTGGTTGATGCCGTTAAAGAGTTCTTTGAAACGGGCCAATTGTTGAAGAATTTCAACACTACGGTCATTTCACTGATTCCGAAGACGTCGATCAACCCAACGGTGGGTGACTACCGACCGATCTCCTGTTGCAACGTCTTCTACAAGATCATCACGAAGATCCTTTCGAGGAGGATGGAGCCACTGCTGGACAAGCTTGTGAACAAGGCGCAATCGGCTTTCATCCCGGGGAGACACATTATGGACAACATCCACCTCGCGCAAGAGCTTATGCGCGGGTATGCAGACAAGAAGAATGCTCTAAAGTGTACGGTCAAGATCGACCTTCGAAAGGCGTATGACACGGTGGATTGGGACTTCCTCCGATCCATCCTACATGGACTGAACATCCGCCCAAAGTTCATATTTTGGGTGATGCAGTGTGTCACGACGCCTAAGTTCTCGATCGCGATCAACAGGAGCCTGCACGGTTTCTTCCCCGGCAAAAGGGGACTTCGACAGGGAGATCCTATGTCTCCTACCCTCTTTATTTTTTGCATGGAATATTTATCTCGTTTGCTTGCAGCCCGAACGATGAACTCTAATTTTAATTTCCATGCAAAGTGTACGAGCCAAAAGATTACTCACCTAGCATTCGCTGATGATCTTATGCTTTTTAGTAGGGGCGACTACATGTCTATGCAGATATTGGCGGATGCTATGGAGGAATTCTCTGGCTGCTCGGGCATCGAGATTAACAAGGATAAATCCAACCTTTTTCAGGTGGCAAGCTGCCAGCACAGGACTTGGAGGAGCTACAGAGCATTTTCGGCTTCTCGTTGGGATCCTTGCCGGTGAAGTACTTAGGAGTGCCACTGGCGTCGAGCAAGCTCAACATCATGCACTACACGCCGCTCATCGACAAGATTGCAGGCCTCACCAAAAAGTGGACAGGTAAGAATCTTTCATATGCCGGTAAAACTGAACTTGTGCGCTCTGTTTTGCAGGGAGTCGAGTGCTACTGGCTACATGTGTTTCCACTGCCGGCAAACGTGAGGGACCGGGTCATTTCCATCTGCCGTGAGTTCCTGTGGGGTAAGAAATACCCTCCCGTATCTTGGAAGGATCTCTGCCTAGCGAAGGATGAAGGGGGACTCGGCCTTCGGGACCTTGGGGCGTGGAACAAGGCCCTTCTCGCGCGGAACCTGTGGAACATACACGTGAAGAAGGATTCCATGTGGATTAAGTGGATACATAGCGAGTTTCTCAAGAATCGGACGGTGTGGGAATGGACGGCAAGATCGCGGGACTCACCACTCTTCAAGAGGCTGCTCGAGATCCGAGATGAGTTACTGACCGACCGGCCGAGGAGAGAAGTTGAGAAGATGTTGGGACAGTGGTACGGGAGCAAGGGAGCGGTCGAGGCGTACGAGTGGTTCAGGCCAAAAGGTGAACGACGCCTGTGGCACAGGTTTGTGTGGAAGGAGTTCGTCCCGCCAAAGTACTCCTTTACTACTTGGCAAGCTCTCAGAGGACGACTCCCAACGAGGGACAGACTGGGCTACATGAACATCGACCAGCGATGCCCCTTGTGCATGGCTCACACAGAGTCGGTGGAACACCTCTTCTTCAAATGCCATAAGACATGGGCAGTTTGGAAGGAGATCAAATCCTGGTTGGAACTTAGAAGGAACATCACTACTATCCAGAGCGCCATCAAGTGGATGCTCAAGGAAAGAAGTGGAGCGACAGTTATGCGCAAGGCTAGAAGACTTGCCCTCATCGCGACAGTCAGCCTGATGTGGAGAGGCAGAAATGCCTTGATTTTCGACGGAACGACTTTTGAACCTAAGCACTTGGTGTTCGAGGTGAAGAAGGTAACATATTTAGTTCTATACTCCCTTTATCCGCATGAGCAAGTGACCGAGCACTTGGGAGTAGTGTTGCTATCGGCCACGGGGGTACTCTTTTTCCTCTTAGGGATTTTTTCCCACTGGGTTTTATCCTTAGGAGGTTTTAACGCGGCCCTACCCCTACCTCTATTGGGGTAACGTGGACGGTAGTAACGAATACAAGCACACCTTGAAGGAACCGAGTACCGGATTTTGTAGAGTGGATCCCATCGAGAAGACTTGACTGAAGTGATACCGTCTCTATGGGTACTTAAAGTGATACCATCGAGAAGACTTGTAGAGTGGATCCCATCGAGAAGACTTGACGGATTTATTTTATTGTACTCATGTTTATGTATGTGTTTTGGATTGTTGTAATACCGTCTCTATGGGTACCTTTTCCCAAGAGGCTACTTCCCTCCCCATCGGCCTACATAGCTTCGGCTTTTAGGTATGTATCCCTCGGGTATGCCCGTGTTTGCTTGTACTTCTCTTTCTTTTATATTTCATTCATTGGTTCATCAAAAAAAAGAACTGTGCTAGGGTGTTGTAGTTGGAATTTGTATAACCATAATTGTGAATGCACACCCCTGGAATTCTCTTATCTCTTATATTTTATCTCTGTGATCTATTTGCAATTAGTTGTTTATTGCTTTCAATTATTCTTTGTTTTAAAAAATCTCCAAAACTTTCGGTTTTCCAAATAGTAATTGAGTTTTAGTAGAAGGTAAACAATCTGTGATTGTATTCCCCGTGATCGATATCTGGTACTGACCTTTAGCTATACTAGATCTACTTTGTATACTTGCAGGTATTTATAGTGCGAGTAAAGGCAAAAATTGGTCCTGAACATATGCCCATTTTACGATTTTGGTCCTAGACTTTATCTTTTGAATTTTTTTGGTCCAGTACATTTTAAATTGGATCACAATTGGTCCTCCGTTAACAATTCCGTTAATATTTAACGGTCAGCGATTTTAATCACAATTTTGACCAATTAAAGCCGTTAATTATGATTACTTACACCCTAATTATATCTTTAATTATTTTAATTAATTTTCATTCAAAATATAAAACAAATAATATAAAAATAAAAATGAAATATACGGCCCAATTTAATTCATCAATCATCTCCTTAATTAATCCTGGTAATGCTCACCAACATTGATCCCTCCGCCGCGCCGGAGCCCCCTTTCTCCTACTGCCACACCGACGCTGCCACCAAACGCAAGCGCCGCCCCGCCGGAACCCCAGGTATTTTTTTTAATTTAATTTATACATATATGTAATTATTTGCAAAAATTAATTGAAACTAGCAGATCCGGATGCGGAGGTGGTGTCGTTGTCGCCGAAGACGCTGGTGGAGGCGGATCGGTACGTGTGCGAGATCTGCAACCAAGGGTTCCAGAGGGATCAGAACCTGTAGATGCACAAGAGGAGGCACAACAATAAGCAGTCGGGGCCTATGCATTACGCCTTGGAAGCGGTGGAATTTCAGTCGGAGGTGGTGGTCGCGGTAGATTTTGAGAGGCAGGTGGTGGAATTTGAGTCGGAGATGGTGGTTGCGGTCGATTCTTAGTAGGAGACGGTGCTTGAGGTCGATTCTCAGTCGGATTCGATTTTGAGAGGCAGGTGCTCTTCCCCTTCCCCTCCCCCTTCTCGTTCTCCTTCTCCATCTAGAGTTTCTTCCTTCTGCCGATAAACTAGCTTAGCTCTCGTCGCGCCGCTCGCCGCTCAGAGAACAACGGCACCGTCGAAGTGAGAGAGGGTGAGAGAGTGTTTGTTCAAAAATTGTCTGTTTGTTGTAAACTTATTTCTTACTCTTTATTTTCTTTTTTAATACTCTTATTTTAGTATTTTAAATGATATATCTTTAAAATATTTAAGGTTATGATTAGGAGTTGGTAATCCCATTAAAAATTGCTTAAGTTGGTCAAAATTGGGATTAAAATTATTGTCTGTTAAATATTAACGGAATTGTTAACGGAGGACCAATTGTGATCCGATTTGAAATGTACAGGACCAAAAAATTCAAAAGATAAAGTTTAGGACCAAAATCATAAAATGTGCATATGTTCAGGACCAATTTTGGCATTTACTCTTATAGTGCTAATAAAAAGTGCATCATGTATGTTAATTTCTTAGTGGTTATCCAAAGAAATAATTATGGTAGTTCGCATCTAATTATTTGTTATTAAATAATATTTCAAATTCTAAGTTATAAAAAGGACTTATGTGTGTTTAATAATATTTTAGTGTTGTCATCCAAAGAAATAATTATAGTCATTTATATCCAATTATTTCAGTATTAAATCATCTTTATATTTCTAAATTATAGAAATGACTATGTGTGTATATAATCAAAATCTTAGTATTATCATCCAACTAAATAATCGTAGTCTACACGCATATATAATTAATTTCTTAGTATTATCATCCAACGGAATACAAGATAATAATAGTCATTCACATCCATTTATTTCATTATTAAAGCATCTTTAATTTCAAGTTATAAAACGTTTGCATGTGTATATAATTAATTTCTTAGTATTATCATCCAACTAAATAATCGTAGTCATTTGCATGCAATTATTTTATTAATAGTTAATCATTAGAAGTATAAAACGACTACAAGTGTATATAATAACTTCTTAGTGTCGTCATCCAAAGAAATAATTATATTAGTTATTCACATCGAATTATTTTATTGTCGTATTAAATAATTCTTAAAATTCAAAGTTATAAAAACGGCTACACACATATAAAATAAATTCCTAGAGTTACATTAAAGGGAGTACAAAATAATAATAGTCATTCACATACAATTATAAGTTATAAAAATGATTACATTTGTATATAATTAATTTCTTATTGTTATCATCCATGATAATAGTCATTCGCTTCCAATTATTTTATTATTAAATCATCTTTAAATATTTTAAGTTATAAACACTACGTGTGTATATAATTAAAATTTAGTGTTATCATCCAACTAAATAATCGTAGTAGTTCGCATCCTATTATTTTATTAATAAATCATTCTTAAATTTTCAAATTATAAAAATGAGTTCATGCATATATACTTCATTCTTAGTACTAACCTCAAACAAAATAAAAATAATCATTAGCAACCTTTTTAAGTCTTTACTATGTTATTCATATAATTTAGAATTGACATATAGTAATCTAATAGCATAAGTCATGTTGTAGCCTGGGGTGTCCATTTTCTCATTTTAACTTTTTTTTGTTAATTTATATATAAAATTATATTAATTTAAATTATAAAGTAACATTGTTTTTTGTTTATATGTTTACTTTTGTTATATTCTTATAATTTTGTAAATTTCAATGTTATTAAGTGGCCAAGTGGGAAATTATGTATTTTATGTCTTGTTCTTTTCGCATATTTATAATATAAAAAAAAATTTGTTTTTGTTTTTTTCATAAATTTCTATAAAAAATCTATTTAAAATTATTAAATAATAATATTTATATTTGATTTTTGAATTGTTGGAGTGTCGTCTAAGAATAAGAAATAATTGCAGCCTAATATGATTCAAACCTAAAGAAGAACGAACACGAAGTAGATGGATCAAAATGGCTAAGCAAACTATTTGATGTAGCACTATTTCCATATTTTTGTTGTAGTGATCTTCCATATGTTCACATTTTCATCAATGAAATTTAATAGTGATTAGGTAAAGAAATAATAGCTAATAAAAAAACTGGTTTAAATAAAAACCAGTTTAAAATGTAAGGGCATTTTGTGAGCACAATTTTTGTTAATTTATATTTATTCTATTTAGTTATAGTAAAATTTATAAGATGTAATGTTTGAAGAACTTATATCCAGGCTACCGAAGTTTTAATTAATTAATCACATTCATGGATGATGTGGTAATGAATTAGTCAGTCATAAGAGCATGAATAACGCGGGGGGCTGGGCCGCAAATCGCGAGTCCCGGCCCGTCCCGCGCGTTGGAGGAGGAGGCGGCACGGCCAGGGCCGGTCCCCGTGCCGCGATCCCGGCCTGGGACAGCGTTATTCGGGGGACGGGCCGCATCCGCGAGTCCCGGCCCAGCATTACACGCTTCTCGGGCCAGGCCGCAAATCTAATTTTTTTTTTTTTTTTTGTGTCTATAAATACGAGCATTCCATTTGTGCATCAATCTTACGTGCATTCCATTTCAATCTCTATTATACCCTTTATTTCGGCGTCAATGGATTGGTTCAACAGCGATGAACGTGAGATGGAGGAGTTCGTTAACTCGAACAATTGGTACATACCGGGGTCGCAACCATCGCAGCCACAGCCTAGTCCAGGAGTCGGTAGCAACGTCGACGTAACATCGCCGGTCAACACCGAAGAGTTCGAGCTCAGTGAGATGGAGCCCGCTCAAGAGCGGGGCAAGGAGAAGGTCGGCGAGGAGGATGGGCCGAAGAAGTACGGTCCGCAAGAGACAATGTGTCTTGCGAGGAACTACATCGACGTCGACGAGGATCCTATCATCTGCAACCAGCAGACCAGCAAGGCTTTCTGGTAGCGGATTGCTCAGAAGTATAACGCTAGCCGTCCTAAAGGGTCGATAGAGCGTAGCTACGTGAAGCTGCGCAAGCATTGGGGCCGGGTCCAGGCGGATATGAGCAAGTGGAACGGAAAGTGGGCCAACGTAGTCCGGATGTGGCCGAGCGGGCACAACAAAGCGGACCTCGTCGAGAAGGCAAAGGATGCGTTCTTCACTGACGGGAAGAAGACCTTCAAATACTTCGAGGTTTGGAAGCTCGTCGAGAAGAGCCCGAAGTACACCAGCGGTGCCGAGCCGGTGGCAACTGGGACGGAGAAGAGAACCAAAGTTTCCGCCTCCGGAAACTACTCTTCGAGCGAAGGAGGTCCGGCGATCGACCTCAACGTGACGGACGATGACGTCTTCGGCCCCTCTCCTAGCATTCAGAGCCGCCCGACGGGAACAAAGGCGGCCAAGAGGAAAGCAAAGGGGAAGGCAACTGCGAGCAACTCCGCTATGGTGCCACCGCCGACCAATCCGTCTCTGGATAAGATGTCCGACACTTTGTCGGAGATGAGTATTACATGGCGGATGAGCCAGCTGACGGAGTTGACATCGAGGGATACATTGAAGATGTCGGACGACGAGCTCGAGTTGCACCGTGAGATGATCGCCTACCTTCACGCCCAAATGAAGAAGTAGTAGTCGTGGCCCGGGTTTCTAGTATTTTAAATTTGCTTCGTCTAGTAATGTAATGTTAATTTCTAATGAACAATGCATTTTCCCGGTTTCAATTGTTCAACGAATTGCGTTTACGAGTTAAATATGTTAAAGTTGTGAATAATGTCATTTATTAGTTACGGCCTGCAGGGTTAGAGCAGTTGGGGCCTGGGCCGCAACTGTAGAGGAATGATGACGTGGAGGGGACTTGGGACCGGAAATGGGGATGGGGTTATTCATGCAATTGGGGCCAGGGCCGCAACAGTAGAGGAATGATGACGTGGAGGGGACTTGGGGCCGGAAATGGGGACTCCTACGTCGCGAACGATGGCCATCAGGCGCGCCATCGTCCGCGGCATTTTACTTAAAAAATGTGTTTGCCGGGGATCGAACCCGGGTCTATTTCTTGGAAGGCAATAATTCAAACCGTTGGACTACAAACAATAGTTGAGATATCTTGAAAACTAAATTGTTTTATACATTTATTAAGATGATAATGTGATAAAAAATGATAATTTATGATTAAAAAGTAGAATTCGGTGAAACGAGAATTTGCTTCTTCGAGTTATTAAGATGATTATGTTGTGTGATTGAAACGAAGGTTTTTTTATAAATGTATTAATTTTTATAAATGTATTAATTTTTAATCAATGCAATCTTCGCCGGTTTTTAGTTACTCGTTGTGTTTTTTAATTAGTTTGCATTACATATTTGAAAACATTTAAATTAATTAACAAAACAATAGTAAACATATAGGGCGCGCCTTAAGGCGCCACATTGCAAGTGGGGGGTAAGATGATAAAAACTGATGACGTGGCGCGCCATAGGACGCCCCATTGCTAATGGCCTTACTACATAGTAAAATACACTAGCTCTTTTAAATCTTGAACTCTACAAATTGTCACATGTAATAGTGCACCGATTCGTGCCGAGTCTTACAATGATTTATTCTAGGGAATTAATTCTAAATGAAATATTGAATTAATTTGTTTTTTGAAGATATCATGCTGCTTCTATAGTGATTAATTAAGTATTACTCAAGCTCAACCTTAATTCACTTATAACAACTTTATTGGGTACGTAATTGTGAGCATTATTAAACACTTAACAATAACACACCACAATGACCACATAACATTCAAGTTTCATTTTTAAAAGTACTCCTATATTTTATTTTATCTCTAGATGATTGTTGTCTACACATGCATTTTTGTCAACATATATGATGAAGTGAATGTGATATTAAATTAGTCAAAACAATATTTAATTACAGCAAAATATAGTAGTATCTAACATTAATTAGTTAACATACAGTAAAATATAATTATGTGATTGGTAAACATGATGCAATGAATGTGACATGTGAACAACCAATATATTCGTTAGATAATTTTGTTTATAGTTGAATCACGCAAACATGTAAATATGTAGTCTCAAATGTATTTTCCAGGGACACAGATCCTCTGCTGTGTATTGAAACACAGCATTTGGTGCTGTGCACCCATACGGCGTCGTTTTATTCATATTAACTATTAGTTTTGTTTTTATATCTATGCGGCAATGACTAATGAATTTTCTCACATTTTCAATAAGTTTTCAGCTTTTGTATTATGATATGCCTCTGTGTGCCTCTACCATAACAATAATATAATAACATTCATATTACAAATAATCAGTTATTTACCATTTTAATATATGTTTAATATAGGAAGGTATATATACATAAAATTATTTCCTTTATTTAAAAAAATATTTTGTATCTACAATTCTTTTATTATGATTTGTTGTAATAATGGTAATAAAAAATAGTTTAGAAAATCAACCATATGCAATTTAAATAATTGCTAATTCATATAATGATATCATGATACTAAATAGTAATATAATTATATTGTTGTATAGATAATAAAAAAACGGTAATTCAATCATAAAAATATTGTAGTATTCTGTTTCCATTTCATAATAGTGGAGACATTTTTTAATGCACGAAAATTAAGAAAGAACGTGTAATGTATTAAATACAAAATGAAAAATGTGTTATATTTTATTAAAAATAAAATGTCTCTACAATTATGGAACACTCAAAATGAAAAATGACTCTACTACTATGGAACGGAGAGAGTAGGTTTTAGCGAGAAACACTTATTGAGCAGGGCCAGCTGTCCCTCTGTACTTACCAAGCAATGCGCAACAATTCATCGAATAAAGAAAATGTGCTTGTTAAGGTACCAAATCAACGTGTACTCCGTAAACACCTAGGTGCCTAAGCAATTGCCAATTATAAATAACTCGCATAAGAGTTATAATAAAAATTCTAAAATATTTTCTTATTACCTTTAATAAACAAGTCACAATAAAAGAATTTTAGGTACAAAATATTTTTGCTTTAAAATAAAACTATAAATAAACAAAATAAACATGTGTGTATAAATTCCTAAATGTATCAAGTATATAAGGTCATCCACAACGCTGTTCCTATACCGTTCCTTAAACCACTATTTGAGGGCCCCACTGTACTTTTTTACTCCATTCCTTAACTAAGGAACGGAACCTGCAACCCTCCGTTCCTTAACCGTTCCTTAACCGTTCCTTAAATTACTATTCATTCAATTTCATTTTTTTTTATTTCCAACCCAATTCAATTTAAATAAACACACTTTAAAAAACAAACACACTTTATTAAAAAAACACACAACATTAAAAAAAATTACAACTTAAACGTAAAAAAATAAAAAGCACACAATTAAAATCCTAAAAAAATAAAAGTACACAATTTTAATAATTTCATCCGCCAAAATTTGCCCAAATGTGCTCAATTAGATCATGTTGGAGTTGGGTGTGGGCACTAGAGTCGCGTGTCCTTGCACGAATAGATAACCGTTCTTGTATAGACGGATGCGCTCCACTTCGAGGCGGACTACTTGCGGTTGAGCTTCCGGGGGATTCGTCGTCGAACCAATTTCCCGCCTCGGGTCCTTCGTCTTGGACAATCATGTTGTGCAAGATTATGCACGTATACATGATGTCGACCATGTTTTCCATGAACCACGTACGAGCCGGGGCTTTGATGATGTTGAAGCGCGCTTGGAGAACCCCGAACGCCCTCTCCACATCCTTGCGAGCAGCCTCCTGCTTCTGCGCAAAAAGAGTCTGCTTTGGGTTCGCAGACCCACTGCACGTCTTCACGAAGGTAGGCCACTTCGGGTAGATGCCATCGGCGAGATAGTACCCCATTTTATAAAGCCGGTTATTGGCGACGAAGTTGATGGCCGGCGCTTTACCATCCAAAACTTCGGTCAAGAGGTCAGACTGGTGGAGCACGTTTACGTCGTTGTTCGACCCGGGGACCCCGAAGTACGCGTGCCAGATCCAAAGGCGGTAGTTGGCAACGGCCTCTAGTATAACGGTTGGGTGGGTGCCTTTGTGGCCGCTCGTGTAGGACCCCTTCCACGCCACCGGGCAATTCTTCCATTGCTAGTGCATGCAATCGACGCTGCCGAGCATCCCGGGGAATCCGTGCACTGTTTCGTGAAGGTTGAGCAGGAACTGACAATCGGTCGTGCTTGGCCTTCGGAGAAATTCGTCGGTGAAGGCTGCCCGGACACCTTGGCAGAATTTGAGCAAGCACATTCGCCCAGTGCTGTCTCCGATGTGGAGGTATTCGTCGAACATGTCGGCCGTTTGTCCAGTCGCAAGCTGGCGGATTGCTGCAGTACATTTCTGCAGCGTCGTGTGGCTGGGACGGCCGACCGCGTCGAACCCTTCCTGGAAGAACTCTTCCCGGGCTGCCAAAGTATTCGCGATGTGGAGAAATAACGGTTTCCCCATGCGGAAACGGCGACGGAAGTACGTATCTCCCCAAACCGGGTTATCGCAGAAGTAGTCGCGTACTAACCTTGCGGCGGCTTCCTCCCGGTTACGATGGATGTACGTACGGGAGCGTCGTTGGGGTGGCGCGGCTTCTTCCGCCTCCCGTCGTCGATCTTCTTCAAGTGATTGTTCCAATATTTGACGCATTTGTTCATAAGGATCCATTAGTTTGATTAAATTTGGGAGAAGGAAAATATAGTTGATTTGAGATGAAAATTGGGGTGGAAATAGAGAGAGGAATAGATGTGTGTTTGTGATTGAAATGAGTATGAAATAGGAGTATTTATAGAGTAAATAAATAAATAAAAAAATTAAAAAAAAAAATAAAAAACGGATATAAAAAAAACGGTCTCATTACCGTTGCAAAATTTTTTTTTTTTATATTAAATTCGAATTTTTTTAAAAAAATTAATTATTGCGTCACCAGACGAAGCCCACTCGCGGGGCAGCGAGTGGGCTGCACGCGTCGAATGGGAGGCCGCCACGTCGCCTCGGCGCGTGGCGGAACGTTCCGTTCCGCGTTCCTCCGGAACGGAACGCGGCACGGCATAGGAACGGCGACGGCACGGAACGGCGACGGAACGCACCCCGCAACGCGTGCCGCCGCGGAACCGTTCCGCCGGAACGGCATAGGAACCGCAACGGCACAGCGTTGCGGGTGCCCTAAAAGATAAGGAGTGTTGTTTTAACTTAGTGTGGGGCCAATAAAATCAATTTATATTGCAAAAGCCGCACACCAAATAAAGCTAATAAGAAAATATGAATAAAACGACGGCGTATGGGTGCACAGCACCAAATGCTGTGTTTCAATACACAGCAGAGGATCCGTGTCCATTTTCCAGCTATATAGGCAGTTTAATTACGTATAAATGGAATGGAGTATATACAATTGGATGATCCGCAATTTGAAATATTAAAGTTTTAGTACAAGTTCCTCTTCTAATTCGTTAATAATAAATTTATTGTTAGCAACTAATAAATCCAAAGAGCATATTAATGAATTTTAATTAAAATTCGATCAAAATAAACATGGATACCCTTCTATTTGATCAATTGCTTTCTATAATAAAAATAGGGATAGCCTTCAGCTTCATTCAGATTTCGAGCTATTTGTTTGGGAAAAAAAATGAGCAATTTGGAAGAAGAATATGAAAGGTTGGGTTTCTGATGATTAAGCACTGAATCAATTTGGCAGATTGATTATATGATACGTGTTGGGTCTTTGATGAATAACGATATCAATTTTGAAGAAACATTTTGGATTCAAGTATAGCTATTTACAAGTTTGCTTTGTACAATTACTCGATTTGTATTTTAGCTTTTCTTGTAAACTTTACATCTTAGACCTGCCTTGTCTATTGTGACAGTTTCAAATGTCGCGTTAGGTAAAACACCTGCTAGCACATATAATATATAATAGAGGTGCGTTATAATGCTAACTTTTCTTAAATTGCTAACTTGTTAACACATTAACGTAGTGTATAAAACATGTCAACACAATCACATTAAAATGTCAACACAAATTTGTGTTGATATTTTAATAAACTGTGTTGACATTTAAATATCAATGTCAACATAATGTATTAAAATATCACTTTTTATTAGCATTATAAATACCTGCAAGTATACAGAGAACGAATAGTATAGCTAAATGTTAGTACCGGATATCGATCACGGGGAAAACAACCACAGACTGTCTATCTTCTACTAAAACACAATTACTATTTGGAAAACCGAGAGTTTTGAGAATTTTTTAAAACAAAGAACCATAAAAATCAAAGAAACAACTAATTGCAAATAAATAATGGAGATAAAAGTATAGAGATAAGGGAATTCTAGGGATGTGCTTTCACAATTATGGTTATACAAATTCCAACTACAACACCCTAGCACAGTTCTTACCTTGATAGAACAAGTCGCTTAGTTTATGCTCATGCGGTGCAAACGTTGATTACAAACATTAGGGTTGTCAATCGTCCAGAGCCTTTGTCCTAGCGGCAAGGAGCTTAGAGGTGCCGAGTTCGAGCCCTCTTGACATTAGTTGTAATTTCCTCCTATCTATAGTATAAGAGTTTATTTGTAATTTCCTCCCTTATATAGGAGTTAATTAAAAAAAACATTAGGGTTGTCAATCCTATATACGTAACTTCTAGAAGCTCCTAAGACCCTTAAAAAGTCTTCACTCTCAATTAATAGTGTCGTTTTAAAGGAAGCTAATTGTAGTGTCTATTAAGTGGATCTAACTCGTCAACCTCATCTCACGATTATGTAGCAAGTTATATTAAATTATTACCAAATGTGTCACTGAAACGTGAAGTATTATGGAACAACTTAAGGAAGAAACAAAGTAAGAACAAACGGATTTTAAATAGAAAGAGGAATTGTATAAACCAATAAAAGTTACTAACACGTCCCTAGAATCCTATGAGTTTAGTTACACATGATAGAATAAGCTAAAAACATAGATTGAAGGGAAGACAATGAAAGCATAAGAACTAAAGCAATAAAACCCAAAGGTTGAATCCTTGTAGCCTTGATGATCTTGAATCATTTTTCAACTCCTTGTACAATGAAGCACTCTAACTTTTAAGCTCTGAAAATATTTGGCAAAGAGAAGATCTGTTTTTGATGAAGCTTTAGGGGCAATTTATAGGGAAGAAATCGCCCCTTCTCATATAAGGAAAAGAGTTGCAAAATATGGTAAATCTTGGAGAGAAAGTAGGGCAAATTCTGCTTGCCGCTTTTTCCTGGCGGGCCGCTGCACCTTGGCCAGCGGTCTCCATGAGTTGATCCGAGGCTCTTGACCTTTGGCTGGCGGTTGCTGCACTTGTTTCAGCGGTCACCATCCATCATCCTGTAACTCTTTGGACTCTCGATAGCGGTCGCCACGCATTCTCCAGTGGTCGCTGGGCGTGTCTTGACATCATGCACAACTTCCCGGAGCGGGCCATTACTGGCTTAGCGGTCGTTGGGCACCAGTGGTCGCCGGCAATGTTGCAGCGGTCCGCTGGTCATGCAGAATAGCTCCAGATTTCCAACATTGCATATTGACTCCCCTTTTAGGCTCAAATATGCACATTTCTCACAAAACATGTCAAAATACCAAAATAGATAAAATATGCAATTAATGGACAAGTAATGCAACTTTGACATTGAAAACGGATCAAAAGATGGCCTTAAAACCGTGCAAAATCCGAGCGTATCAGTTAGCAGAGTTATGAATGAATCACACCCCTAATATGTAATACTAGTAATAGATAAATTATTTATGAGGATGTTTGTATGTATTACAATATATATCACCGCAGGCATGTGATCAATTGCTAACTAATTAGCAATCCAAAATTAAGACCAATTTTTAACCATTAGATTAGGAGATCTAGTGGTTGTCAAGTGGATTAATTTTAAATTTAAATAATTATTAAATAAAATTAAAGGGTATTAATGTCAATTCTCTCTTATTAAAATTATTCCAAAACTTTAAATTTATGTAACTCTTTCGATTTAAATTATTTTTTCGCAAAAAATATATCAAATTAAAAGTAATTTTATAAGGATCCTAACAAGATCTCAATTGCATAAGTTCCGACGACGTTTGGATGATGAAATTTGATGGAGTAATTTATTTTCAATTTTCTTATATGTTGATAAGCAGAATTTTATCAATAAATACATAAAAAAAATCAATAAAATGCATGTAAAATCCCAATAAAAATGTTTTGATATTTTCGTTTACTTATGTTGAAATACTCATGTCGGTGTGTTGATATTTGTAATACACTATGTTGATATAAAAAAACAACGAAAAATATGATATGATAACAAAATGACGATCTTACCCCTTGTTGATGTTTTGGCTACAATTTATTGAAGTTCGTTAAGTTTAATCTAATTCACTCATTTTAAAATCTAAGAGTGTAGTTTTGGTCTTAATTTTTAATTATGATGCTCTAAGCAATATAAGAGGATCATATTACCGTATACAAAAGACGTGGGCCAACATGCAAGTTTTTGGGAGTAATTAATCAATTTAAATATAGAGTGATGCTAAATGGTCATATTATGGCCAGCCATACAAGGCTAAATTAGTAAATTTAAGTGTTAGTTATTAAATAAAATATTTGTTAAAGTTAGTGGATAAATGAAAATTACATATATATCCTTGATCATATTTTGTCCGATGAAGGATAATTGATATGTTTCAAATTTTGAATTAAAGAATACGTATTTAATAGCCTCAAGTTGGAATTTGAATCAAAGCAGACCATAATTAATGAGTTTTATATTAAATGCCCAATACACTAAGGTGGTGTTCGGTTTCCAAGATAAAATAATACCAAGATACAAACTAGGATTGAGTTGTGAGATTATTATAGTCATAGGGGGTTAGCTATGACTAATTATCCCTTGATTATCCATCTAGGATTGAGTTGTGGGGTAGAATCTCATGAACCAAACACACTACAAAATTAGTCCCGGATACAATCCTACAAACCGAACACCCCCTAATATGATTATACAGTACATTAGATAGTCTTTTAAGAAGGCGTATTATAGTAGTAGTAATAGTTAATAGTGAAATTTAATCCATGAAAATGTGATCTATATTATCTCATGTGGATGACATTACACGCCCTAATTATATAATTATAAAGCTTAATTATGGTACAATCAGTTTGACAAAAAATATTATGGACTAATAAAAAATATGAATAATGAAAATGTAAACAAAAGATAGAATATAAGAAACAATATTCTTAACTAAGGAATAACTAATGGATGATAAGCTCACAACTCACAAGTACAATATGAAAAAACAAAACTCTTAGTTTAGAATTGAGTAGTCTTAGAATAAAATATACTACTAATATTCTTAATTCCAATTAGTATTTTTTTTGTCGCTGTAGCATAATACTCCAAATATTTGATATGTGAAGTAATATTTTTTTTACTGTAAATTCTCCTATAAAAGGAACTGGTATTAAATTCATAAGGATTAAAAATTGGATGTGAAATCAATCTCGAAAGATTGTATTGATGAACTTTTTCTCGATTTAGAATTCAACAATCCAGTCGAATATTATATTCAATTTTTGGACAAGAAAATTTCAATAATTAATCTATTTATATTGAGATATTAAAATTGAACCACCTTTAAATTATAATGTAATTAAACTTAAATCTCATTATAAATTTTTACTAATTAAATAGTTGGATAAGAATAATTCAATGGTTAATGTATCTATTTTGTATAGATAGAACTCAATCACACCCAAAATGTTATCTAACCCACAACTAATATTAATATAATATTTTGACTGATTAAATAGTTTGGTGAAAATAATTTAATAATTGATCTATTTATTTTCTTAAAATAAAATTAACAACGTTCAAATTCCTATTTAATTGATTTTAGGCTTGTATAAACTTTATAGTATCTTATACACAATTCAACAATTCAGACAAATATTAGATTCAATTCATAGACGAGAAAAATTCAATAATTTATCTATTTATTTGTAATGATAGAACTCAATCACATTCAAAATGTTATTTCACCCACAATGAATCTCATTATAATGTTTTTACTGATTAAATAGTTTGATGAGATTAATTTAATAATTGATTCATTTATTTTCGTATATTCATTCAAACAAACAACATTCAAATTCTTATTAAATCAACCATCAATTTCATTAGATATTTTCTTTCTAATCAAATAGTTGGATGAGAGCAACTGGGGGAGAAATTTGAACTTTAATTTAATTAAATTTAGATTTAGTCGAACAAATAAGTTGACTATTAGAATTAATTGAATAATTAAAGATACTTTAATCTTCCATTCAGTTAAATTATTCAATTAAATAATATGTTTAGTTGAAAATTTTAATTATATTTAGATTTAATTTAATAATTATGTTTAGATTAGATTTAACTTAGTTAAACATGTAATTCATATGGACATTTTGTTAAGTTAAACATTTAATTTATATGGACATTTGGTTTCATAGCACAATTTATCTTATATCCAGTTGTATCAATGAATATTAAGATAATTTAACAAATTTTTAGACTTAACTGAGCGCTTGAGTTCTCAATTCAATTACTCAATCAAATACTCCATCCGTTCATAAAAATAGACAAAATTGTAAATGACACATATTTTAATGCATAATTGGTAAAATAAGAGAGACGGGTGGAAAAAATATGGTGGAAGTAGTGTTAATGGATTGTAAGGTCCACATTTATAATGATGTGTATGGTTAGTATTTGTTTAAAACTTTCCATTTTTAGAATAAATCTAATTTTGGTGGATGGCTCAAAATAGTAAAACTTGTCTATTTTTTTTGGACGAATGAAGTACTTATTAAATTAATTTGATGCACTCATTTCTTTGATCTCTGATCCTATATTAAATTTAGGATTTCAATTGAATTTAATATCTAATTTGATCAATTGGTAATGTTAATTGAGATTTATGAATTAAGTAATTAGTGCTAAGTTATAAGCTTGAGGATTTGTTTTTCTTTAAATTTTATGACCAAAAGTTCGATAATTTTTGGTTGATTGCTCAAAAGCATATATGTATTGCTGCAGCTTTGAATCAACGGGAGAAAATAGAATAAGGAAGAATGAACCCAAAAATAAATGTAATAATGACAATTTTACATAAATTTTATAAAATATATTTAAAATTTTACAGAAAACAAAAGAAAGTAAAAGAAGATTTGAGAGGGAAGGAATACGTAGGGGGATGGAAGAGAAGGGAAGGGATGGGATGAGAGAGAATTTGAAAATGAAAAAAAAGAAAAAGAGGGAAGGAATACGATGGAATTTGAAAATGAAAAAGAAACAAGCGCCCCATTGTGAGTAAGCTGGCGGGATAAATATAGGAATATAAATTGAGAGTACATTTATCCAGCCAAATATTATAAGGGTATAAAAGTATGAATAATTTGAATTGGACCAGAACTTATAAACTAACCGTTTTTTTTCTTAGTAAACCGGTTTATGGCTGGCCATAATATGACCATGATAGGGCCTATTTCATGCATCGGTTTATAGGTGAAATACATGCTACTTGATCGGTTTATCGCGCAAAACAAGTGTTAAATGTGCAGAATTACCACTTGACCAAGGCTTCAAGGCCGACCTGATCAAGCAAGTACAAAGGCGATAAAAGGCTCAGAATCGGGGGAGTTGATCAAGGGAAGCGATCAAGCAGTTAGGAGGGGACCACGGGCTTCTGGAAGAAGAGCACGTGAGGAAATGAGCTGGATACAACGCACCATTCTGTTATAAAGGACGACGTTCTAGAGGGGGACACGTGCTGGAATATGAGACGCAAGGACGAAGCTGAGTCACGAATTTGTTACCAAAAAGCGTCGACATTCTAGAAGAACAGCACGTAGCAATCAATGAGTCGCTCATTCTCAGAATGAGTGAATATTCCCTAACAAGATCGTTATCCAGCTGGAGGCCGAATCAAGCTTATAAATAGAGGGTGTGCCACCACAAGAAAAGAGGAGACACTTTACTTTCCGCCTAGTTTAGTTTAACATAGTTATCTAGCGTAGTCCAGCTCTCTAGCTTAGTTTAGTTTAATTCTCTAGCTTAGTTAGATAGCTTAGTTAGAAGGGCGACCAAAGGGAGCGCTCCAGAATACTCATTTCTGTTAGCGTGACTTAAGTTTCCCGCTGAGATTCTTCTCAGTTTACCGCTTTCTTAGACTCAAAGTGTTAGCTTAGTTTAATTTCACGCTGTAATCAGTTTTTAGTTTAATCAAGTTATTTTCGCTTTAAATCCGCGCATTTACTTTTCTGTTGTTTCCTGCAAATCACTTGACCCAGTAGTTAGAATTCCGTTGATCAAGCTAGCTAGTTTAAATTCTGTCTAGATTAAAATAGTAGTTAAAACTCCTAAATTAAAGCGTGGCAGCAGCCAACCCCCCAGTTCACTACTCACACACTCGACACACCAACTTCCCTGTGGGATCGACGCCGAACTTGCCGCTTTACTGTTAAAGTTGTGCAAAATTGGGAGTTATAAATTACTTTGGCAAGGCGGAAAGGGCGAGAGATAGAGTGCATTGATTAAGTGGCAACGATATTTGCTAACTGATCCAATCGATTCGGTTATCACTCCATATAACTTGATCTGCATTCTATTTATGTTTTCGATCTCTTTCCTAGTCCCTCCAGACAACATAGCATTTCCGTTAAATATAAGTGTGTAATTAGTCAAAAGTGACGCACTGTATAAGACATGGGAACAATAACCAATAAATTCGAAATACATAAAATATAAGTTACCTACTCATGATCAGTACTGTATTAATGAGATTAATGTAATGAAGTGGTTATTATGATTAAGTCAGTTGTAACTAAGCGTTCATTGACTTGAATATAGTGGGTTTTTTTTCCATTTTATCTTTTTGTGAACGTCCTAATCCCTAATTTTAAGGACCACTAACAAGTTAAATTAATTTTTGTTCTGTAAATTTGTTAGATTACTAAA
This sequence comes from Salvia splendens, assembly GCF_004379255.2. Taxonomy (NCBI): domain Eukaryota; kingdom Viridiplantae; phylum Streptophyta; class Magnoliopsida; order Lamiales; family Lamiaceae; genus Salvia; species Salvia splendens. Next base: position 22,007,127 of record NC_056047.1, on the reverse strand, counting down.
TAGTAGATAATGATTCCGATCTAGAAATGTACATTTAAGTGAACAAGAAATTGGAAACTTAATTTATTAGCACAATATTTGAGGACAATCCTTATTATGAGCATCGATACATGGTAGGGGTGGCAAATCGTGCGTGTCGGGTCATTATCGTGTCGACACGATAACGACACGAACACGATAACAACAAACACGAACACGACCCGTTAAGAAAACCTCAAACACGAACACGAACACGACACGAAATCCTCAGACACGAACACGACACGAACACGACACGAACCCATTAACGACACGAACCAATTCGGGTCAACACGACACGATAACAACACGTACACGAGATGACACGATAACGACACGATAACAACACGACCTGATAACGGTTAAACCTATTAAAAATGAAATTAATAAGAATTAATAATATTAAAATATTATTTGTTAACGGATAACACGAACACGACACGAACACATATTGTTAACGGATAACACGAGCCCGACACGAACACGACATGAAATTTTCGTGTCCTTAACGGGTCGACCCGATAAGGACACGAACCCAATAAGCTCTGACCCAAACCCATTATTTTCGTGCCGGTTCGTGTCGTGTTATCGTGTCATGTCAAAAAATGTCAGCCCTAATACATGGTAAGATGGATTCTAAAAAATAATAATAATAATAATAATAATAATAATAATAATAATAATAATAATAATAATAATATAATAATATGAAGTGCATCAGAATTGAAAAAAATACATCAATTCCACGAGAAAGAGAGATTCTATATGATCCTATCATTATATTTTTATATAATCACCATTATTCAAAGACCAATATATATGGCATCGAATATCTTAAAGTTCTTCAAATTATCATAAAATTAATTTTTTTTAATATAATTTTGAGTTGTTTCGAATATTAATGTTACTCCCTCCGTCCTATAGAAATAGGCCTTTAGTATTGACATGAGTTTTAATACGTAATTGGTAAAGTAAGAGAGAAAAAGAAAAAGAAGTTGAAATTGTGTAGTGGATGACGGGGCCTAAAAGAGAAGGAGAATAAAGGTTGTTATAAATGGATATGGACCAATGGCGTATCCAGGATTTCTAATTAGGGGATGCCACATTAACATTGATTTAGAGCTATAAAATTTGATAAATCATTTTTCAGTCATTTTCTTAGTTATAAATATTTTGTACGTATATATTTGAATATAATAATTACATAAAAAATAAAATACTTTAAAAGTAAATATTTTTAACATAAATTATTATGACAAAGATTCAATTGTTTCAAAAATAATACTAATAACTAAACAATTGATCGAATATATGGAAATCTTAAACACAGAAAATAACTAAACAATTGATCGAATATAGGGAAATCTTAAACACAGAAATATACCAATTAATATAAATTATTGAAGAATATTTAAGTTATTTTAAAACAGAAATGAAATCAATACTAATACTAAAATACTTGAAATTCTCATGTACAACATACAAATATATACTACTGCAAAACAAATTGAAATATACTAATAATTATAGAATAAAATAAGAAAAAATAAAATGCAGCTGCATACAGCTAACTATAAAATTAAAGGTGTTCTTGCGAAGTCGAACTCGGGTCTCTAAACATACTAGGAAGAACTCTACTACTTTCTTCACTAAATTATGACAATATAAAATAAAGAATGAACTTTTTGGGGTACCACAGAACTTTTCGGGGTACTGTGGTACCCCCTATTCTACACTGGATCCGCCAGTGATATGGATTATTTTTATGGGACGGTCGAAAAAGTGAATATGACATATTTCTATGAGACGGATGGAGTATTATATTACTATTCTTTATTAAAATTATAAATTATTTATTATTATTATTATTATATATTATTTTTGTTAAAGAAAACATAATATACCAAAGTTTTTTTTCTCTTCAATAAATCAAAAATCTCAAACCACCCAAAAATGGTGAGGAAGAATACAATTAGAAGTACACTGATTAAAAAATGGAAGAAAAACCCAATAGAGCTGACAGCACAACAAGTGCAAAATCAACAGAGCTAGAAAGAAAAGGCAGCAGTTGAAAGCTAGACACACCACTAACTAACAAAGAGAAGGTAAACAACAGGTTGCTAAGTAAGACCCAAGGGTACCTGAGAGAACGTTAGACAATGACTAGGGAGCAAGAGGCATATACCAAAGTGAATACTGCTGTATAAATTTATATTTGATACTTCCTCACCTCAACGAAGATGATTCACTTTTCTTTTTAGATTGTCTCATTAAAAATGACTCATTAGTAATAGTAGAGACATCTTTATTTCTACTTTATTCTCTCTCTCATACTTTACTCTTTCATACTTTACTCTCTCCACGTAACACACAAAATAAAACTGTATAAATTCTCGTGTTGTCCAAGGAAATGTCATCTTCCTTGGGACGGAGGGAGTAGTATTATTTGTATATCAATTTGTGACTTGCTGATGTGGTCAGGGCTTGTTAGAAGTAAATAGGCTGCAGTTGATGTTGTCGATGGGCTGGCTAGTTGGGCCAGCTCTGATGCACTCAAACAGTTGGGCTGGCTAATTTATATTGGCCGTCAAAGGTAATTGCTTACAGTGAGCTACTGATCTGACCAAGTTAGACTAGTTAATAGTATCTTTGTCCATAAAAAATAGACATAATTGTGTACGATACGGATTTTTATATGTAATTAATAAAGTAAGAGAAAGGTGAAAAAAATGAGAGAGAAATAGAGTTAATGGATGGTGGGAGTATTTAAATGTTTAAAACTTTTTCATATGGATCAAGATAGTATCTCTTTCTCATGCTCAATTGAGGTAAATTTGCATGGAAAGAAGGCATTCCAAAAAAAAACACTTTGTGTAAATAAAGCAATTACTTATACAGCCAAAATACAAACAACTTTGAGCAAAACGATTTTTTAATTAAACCAAACAGTGTAATTTGCAATCCATAATTGCTTGATTTTGAGTTTACACTCAAATTGACTATTAATTACATCAAACGGTACAAACTGTAATACTACAAAAGAAAATTTTAAGATTCAAACTCCCAAATCTTAAAAAGAATGAATTCATTATGGTTTTTAATTAGAGGGTGTCGTCTCTGATCTTTTATTCTCTATTTTTAGGTTTGGTTTTCTTGAATTCAGTATAGATCATTACAGTGATTGGCTGATTGGTGAGTAAAATTCATGAACTTCACTCCATTCTAGCTTGCGATTGTAACAACACATTTTTACAAATTGCAACCCCAATAAATATTATTTTTCATTTTGTAACTACAATATACCAAAAAGAAAGCAGCTGATTCAGTAGCATGGGCTGCAATAAAAGCCCGGTGTCATTGTGTTAATAAAAAATGGCTCGGCGGGATGTTAACAAATTGGTCCACTACAGAAACGAGACTTCATAAGTTCAGGGACTTGAAAATGGAACAAAAAACGGGAAGACTCGATCGTCAAATCAACTTTGATTCTTGAATATTCCATATGACTTCGACTTCGACTTCTACTTCTACTTCTACTTCTACTTCTACTGTAACACAAGATGATCCCACTGGTAGAAATATAACATCTATTTGCCAAATAGGAGTATCACATATGGTTATGGAATGAAGTTCTATGGATTATAAACTGGAAATTGTGCAAATAAATCGAATGCGTCTGCTTTGTTACAAATTGAAACATTTATACTACTATTCCAAATTCCAATTTCCGATTTAAAAGTTATGTCGAAAACAAAAGTTACGTGAGGAGTATGGTTATTCTACCTTGCCGTTAATCAATTTTATTATGATTTGCTATTTCATAACTTGAGTTTATATATATTTTATTTTTATGTTTGCATTCAAAATGGTTGATGTTTCATAATTTGGGCTTTGTTCTATTTTTCTTTTTTAATATTAACTTTCTGTGACATTTATTTTTCATAGAGTTCATTTCTATAATCGGGATTATTTTTATGTCCCAATTAAATTTTTTTATATAATCAATTATTTTAGGATAGATTATATTAATTAATTTTAATTTGTAAATAGATTTTAGTTGTTCTATTTTTTGGTTCATTATTTATATTATGATTTTTTTCATAGTTACATAAATAATAAATACTATACATTATTCAAAAGGCTAGTATTAGTTTATAGGTCCAAGTACGAGAATATAAAACATTATTACAGCTAGTAAATTAATGCTGAATTCTTATATACTAATACAAATACCTTATATCAAAAAATTCAAATTTAAGAAAAATGATTGACATAAAAAAATTTGAAATTATAAGAAAAGAATATACGAAGATTAACTTGATTAACTTAAATACAAATACTAATAATATTTATGAATAAGCGAGCATTAATAATGTCGATTCACTATAATCTAGAACAAATATGGTCCATAATGTTTTCTTGTTTTGCTTAATCTATACTAATCTAAAGTGCAAGTTTGATGAAAAGTCTTTAATGCCCTTTTTGGAGGGAAAATGGAAAGATGACGTGTCTTTTACTTAAAAATAATTTTTTAAGGCAAAAACAATTGGACAAATAATAGCCCAATAAAATGCTAACTTCTTGAATAAGTGTTAAAACACATTTAAATAGTGCACTACCATTAAAATTTTTTTATAATTAAGTTATTAAATTTATATATAAATTAGCCTTACATTTGAGTTAAATCGGAATTGTGCTAGAGAGTTTAGTTTGCCTTCCATTTATTTAGGTTAAAATTGAGATTTAATCATTTATTGCAATACTTTTTCTCCTAATTAATTCACAAGCTAAACGACAACACATATATGTAATGCTTACAATTTCCATCCTATATTTACTCAATTAAAGTTTTTAGTTCTTATATTTTAATTCGCCTCTAATTAAACAATACTACTAAGTTTATAGATTAAACTAAGGAATAAGATGACATTATATATATTTAAAATTGAATCTAACTTAGTATAACTTCTTAATATAAAGAGTAGTGTAAATTCTCACATTATTCAAAACAAACAAGATGCATAAAATATTATCGGTATTTTAGATGATAGTAGTAATTTACTTTTTATACGTATATGTGGCGGGAAGTAAGAAATTTATTCTTTCCAATATAAAAATTCATTTAGTCTTTGGAAATGTATATCAAGTTATGCTATAGTCTGAAATTAAAAGAAATAAATAAACAGTCAACTAAAATGTGATTATTGGATAATACAAATTTTCAAACTTGACTTCTCAAAGAAGTTTTAAATTTATATGATTTAAATTATTCATATATTTAATGTGGATAAGCTTAATATTCCATATATTTTTTTCAAATTAATTTTTTATAAATTAAGCTATTAAATTTATATATTAATTTACCTTTTATTTGGATTAATGACTTGCATGGCACTTTCAATAAACATCTTTACTCACACATATTTTCTTTATTTGTATATCTTATTTTAATTAATTCATACTATTTGATCATTAGTCACACATCTTATTTTTGTCATTAATTTTATTGTTTTTGTTGAATAATTGGTGGACTTACATTTGGGCCCGTTTTAACCGTAGCTCATATGTATGAGAATTGGGCTGGGCCCAATAGACTTACCTCTCCACTCCAGATGCCGCCACGTGTACCCTCACTCGGATCCTTGTCTCCAGCCGTTGGATCCAGGTTTGTGTTTGTTATGTGAGTGAGACCCTTGGGTTACTCACTTATATTATTCACTCTCATTCTCTCTCTGACTTCTCACTTTCTCACTACTCTCTCTCTCGCTCCTCTCTTCTGTTCTCCTTCTCCGACGTCTCTTCGACTGTTTCTGATGATCTCTCACGGTTGAAAGTGAAGAGGATCGTGCTACAGTAGTGTGGGAAGCAACTACTTCGGTTGCTGGGTGGGTTGTGAACTAGGGTTTTGTTTCTGGAGCGGTTTTTGTGAGGAGGTGTTCTTGAACTGGTTAGATCTGGTGCTTGGGGGTTGTGTTGGCCTGGAATCTGGAGTGTGAGGTTAATCACCGGTTGATTTGGCAATACTCCTTTGGATCTAAGTTCTGGAGAATAGGCTTGAGCCTATGGCGGGTGTCTGAGCCGTAGACTCATTCTTGAAGTGTTCTTTCTGTGTTGTTTCTCTCTTACCTGTGGTTTCTGACTTAGATCCGAAAGGATTATTATAGTTTTTACTAATCAGGTTTGTGAGTGTGCAGGGTATAGAAGACTCCAAGTGGTTGGTGATTAACTCTCTAGTCTGTAATAGCTAGATAGTCTCTTGTTCTGTAATCAAGCTTTCTTGTAAACTTGCTTGTAATATCAGTCGCATTGTTGGAGTTTGACTGAGCTCCCTAATGAAGAACAAAGAGGTCTTGCTAAATAGTGAATCCGATCTATGTCTGATCCCTACAGTGGTATCAGAGCCACGTGGGGACTAGATCGGCACGCCAAGTCGCATAAGGAGGTGGGCAAGTGGAATCCTCCTTCGAGTGGGGATTCACTCTGGTAAATTGGCTGAAACCTGCTGTTTTTTTGTTTTCTGTTGTAGTGCCAATCATAGGCTTGGGTTCTTTTGTTGCTGGTAGTTGGTTCTTGGCAAGAACTTAGGACTTATCTGCTTTCTTGTGTTCTGTTGTTGCTTCTGCTGTTGGTTGGTGTTGCTCTGTGAATCTGATCTCACTTCACTTGGCCACTAAGCACTGATACTGCCAAAGTGACCCCATGCGCCCTCCAAGAGTGAGTGATTGCGAACTGGGATAGCCTTTGCCAGTGTGCTCGTGACAGTCAGGGAATTGAGGCTGATTGTCTGTGAGAAAGTGTGTTCTTTGTGTTTGCTGAATGTCTCTGTGCTTTTAGGTGTGTAAGGCTCTTTGTGTTTGTCTTGCTTCCTGTGCTCTTGTGAAAATCTTTGCAACAATGACTCAGCCGGTTGGCCTGATCCCTTTCAATGGGAAGAATGACTTTATGATCTAGAAACAAAAAATGAAATGTGTTTTGATTCAACAAAAGGTGTTTAAGGTTGTTGATGGTTCTTTACCTGAAGATACTGCTCAGGACAAAATTGATGAGATGAATGAGTTGGCTAGAGCCACTATTGTGTTAAATCTGTCTGATTCTGTGATTAGGAAGGTTGATCATATAGAATCTGCTTCTGAGATGTGGAAAAATCTTGATTCCATGTATACTGAAACTTCTATGTCTTCTAGAATGTATCTGCTTGAAAAATTGTTCAAATTTAAGCTTGACTTATCTAAAGACATTGATGACAATATTGATAGATTTCAGAAGCTTGTGCAAGACATTAAAAGGTCTGGTGATAAAACCATAGATGAATACACAAGTATAGCTCTAATGAATGCCATACCTGATTCCTATAGTGATGTTAAAGCTGCCATTAAGTATGGCAGGGATTCTGCCCCTCTTGAGTTAATTGTAAGCTCCTTAAAATCTAAAGAATTGGAATTAAGGGAAAAGGCAGCAGACAAGAGTGCTTTTAATAAGGCTCTAAATGTTAGAGGTAGATCTCAAACTAGAGGGGGTAAGGACTCTAATAATGGATCAGGTTTCAACTCTAAGTCTAAGAAAAAGAACAGATCTAGGTCTAGTAGCAGGGATCCTAAGTCTTTCAGGAAGTGCTTCAATTGTGGGGATGTAGAACACTATAAAAAGGAGTGTACTAAGACTAAAAGGAAGAAAACCCCCAAAAATGACACTCAAATTGAAAATCTTGCTAATATGGCTAAGTATGATGCTGATAATGAATGTGTTTTCATGGTGCATGATCTGATGTTTGTGAATGCCTCTCCTGATTGCCCCTTTACCTCAAATGATTGGCTCTGTGACTCAGGGTGTACTTATCATGTTAGTCCTTACAAGGAGGTCTTTTCTGAGCTAAAACCTGTTACTAATACTTATGTGTCTATGGCTGATGATAAGAAATGTGAAATTCATGGTATTGGCACTGTGTCTTTAAAGTTTGATAATGGTTTTGTGCTCTGTCTGAAAAATGTGAGATATGTCCCTGACCTTTGCTACAATTTGATGTCTTGCACTGCTCTTGAAGCTGCGGGGATGGGGGGAAAATGGGAGGATGGTGGCATGAAAATTTGCAAAGGATCTATGTGTCTCTTTAAGGCCAGCAAGAAATGTGGTTTATATGTCTGCAATGCAGTGTCTCTTTCATGTGAAAATGCCTATGCTAATGTGGTTAAAAGTAATAAAACAATGTTATGGCATGATAGACTAGGGCATATGAGTGAGAAAGGTTTAAACATTCTGAAGAAGTATGCTATTTTAACTGAGTCTGATGTGGTTGGTAGTTTACCTTTCTGTGATACATGTGTGCTGGGTAAACAGCACAGGGTCTCTTTTCCTTCTCCTGTGCCTACTAATGTGAGCAAGTGTGTTCTGGAATATTTGCACATGGATGTTTGGGGCCCTGCCTCAGTATCTTCTCACTCTGGTTCTGTGTATTTTCTGTCTATTATTGATGATTTCTCTAGGAAAGTGTGGTGCTTTCTTCTGAAACATAAGTATGATGTCTTTGAGAAACTGAAAAACTGGAAGATTTTGATAGAAACTCAGACCAGTAAGAAGATTAAAGCTATCAGAACTGATAATGGCCTGGAATTCTGTAATAAACAGATTGATGAATTATGTGCTGCACATGGTATTAAAAGACATAGAACTGTTCCTTATACACCCCAACAAAATGGGGTGGCTGAAAGGATGAATAGGACTTTGCTTGAAAAAGTGAGATGCATGCTTAGTAAATCTGGATTATCTAAGAAATTTTGGGGTGAAGCTTTGTTGGCTGCTGCTTATTTGATCAATAGGTCTCCCTCTGTGCCTCTTAAGGGACAATGTCCTGAGTTTGTGTTTTCTGGAATTCCTATATCTCTTTCTCATCTAAGGGTGTTTGGCTGTGCTGCTTTTGTGCATAACAAGACTGACAAACTTGAGCCTAGGTCTAGGAAAGGTGTTTTCCTTGGATATCCTGAGGGTGTTAAGGGTTATAGGTCTGGATAAGGGATGAACCTGGGTTTAAGGTCATAATTAGCAGGGATGTGGTCTTCAATGAAGCTGAATTCCCTTGCTTAAAGTTGACTGCTGACCCAACTCCACAATCTGTGGACAATGAACCTCTTATGGAGGTGGAGTCCACAGAACCACTCACTGATATGGAGAATCAGAATGATACTCCAAGTGAGGTGGAGCAGGCTTTCTGGAATTCTTATCCAGTCCTCACACCTGATGAGACACCTAATGAGGGAAATCTCAATGATTTTGTGCCTCAAAATGTGGATATTAATGTGGATAACAATGATATGCATGCTAGTCCTTTAAGGAATAATTCTCCTGTCCAGAATATTATTCAAAGTCCCTCTAGTGTACAAAATGCTATTGATGATGCTGATTTGAACAATTATGTGTTAGCTAGAGATAGAGCTAGAAGACAGAATGTGTCAAAACCTACTAGATTTGTTGGCTTGATTGCTCTTATTAATCTGGCTTTTAATGTTCATGAGTCTGATGGGGATGAACCCCAATCCTATAAGCAGGCAACTAAATCTAAGTTTTGGAACCACTGGCATAAAGCTATGCTAGAGGAGATGCACTCTCTTAAGATTAATCTTACACGGATACTTGTTCCTTTGCCTCCTGGCGCATCTGTGGTTGACTGCAGGTGGTTATATAAACTGAAAAATGAAGTGGAGGGTCTTAGGTACAAGGCCAGATTGGTTGCCAAAGGGTTTACTTAACAAGAGGGGGTAGATTACACTGAAATTTTTGCTCCTGTTGTTAAATTCACTACTGTCAGATTAATGCTTGCTTTGTGTGCTCACTTTAATTGGGAATTGAAACAGATGGATGTCAAAACTGCCTTTTTGCATGGTGATTTAGATAAACCTATCTACATGAAACAGCCTGAAGGTTTTGTTGATCCCAAATTTCCCAATCATGTGTGTTTGTTGAAAAAGGCTTTGTATGGTTTGAAACAATCTCCTAGGCAATGGAATATTAAGTTTAACAGTTGTATGCATAAGTTGGGTTTTGTGAGAAGCACTTTTGATGCATGCTTGTATGTTAAGGATCTTAACTCTTCTGTGCCTGTGTTCCTGTTATTGTATGTTGATGACATGCTTATAATGAGACCTTGTTTAAAAACCATAAAGTCTGTCCAGTCTGCTTTAAGTGAGAATTTTGACATGGAGGACTTAGGTGATGCTCAGAAGATCTTAGGGATACATATCTTTAGAGATAGAAAGGCTTCTACCCTTGTGTTGCATCAGGAATCTTATGTGTGCAAAATTCTTAAAAAATTTAACATGTTGGATTAAAAGTCTGTCTCTGTTCCTTTGGCTTCTCATTTTGTGTTGAGTAAAGATCAGTGTCCTCAAACCAAGTCTGATATTGTTGCTATGAAGAAGGTTCCTTATGCCAATGCCATTGGGTCTGTGATGTATTTGATGGTAAGTACTAGGCCTGATATTGCATATGCAGTTTCATGCCTTAGTAGGTATATGTCAAACCCTGGATCTGTGCATTGGGAAGCTCTAAAATGGCTTTTAAGATACCTCAAACATACTGCAAAATATGGTTTGTGTTATTCTAAGTGTGAAGCTGGTGTCTCCTTAACTGGTTTTGTGGATTCTAACTATGCAAATGACAGGGATAAGAGGAAGTCAACTACCTCCTATATGTTTACTGTTTGCAGTTCTTGTATCAGTTGGAAGTCCTAATTGCAGCATATAGTGGCCCTATCCACTACTGAGTCAGAGTACATTGCTATCACAGAAGCAATAAAAGAAGCTGTTTGGTTAAAGGGAGTTCTCTCTGAACTTAAATTTCTGAAGTCATCTCCCTCTGTGTTTTCTGATTCTCAGTCTGCAATACAGTTATGGAAAAACCCTGTTTTCCATGATAGAACTAAACATATAGATGTAAGGTTCCATTACATTAGGGACATAGTAGAAAAAGGTGAAGTTTTTCTGCATAAAGTGCATATAGACAAAAACCCTGCTGATATGGGTACAAAACCTTTGCCTGTTGAAAAACTTATCTTCTGCATTAAATTCTTGCACTTTGATCTTGGATAGTTGCATGTCCCGGGGATAAAAAGACCTCAGTCATCCTACCTGTCTTGGTAAAGCTGGTATGTGGACTGAGGCAAAAAGTCCTCCTAGACTAATGGGTTTAGACCCTCTGGTGTCTGGAGGCAGCATGGTGATTCCCTTAATGCCAGTGAACTCCGTTGTGTTCTTTGGGGCTGAGGGGGGGATTGCCTTTATAGGCTGTGATGATGTTCACCTTAGCCAGGTTAGTTCAAGCTGGTTTCCCAGAATGAAGTCCAAGGTGGAGTATGTTGAATAATTGGTGGACTTACATTTGGGCCCGTTTTAACCGTAGCTCATATGTATGAGAATTGGGCTGGGCCCAATAGACTTACCTCTCCACTCCAGATGCCGCCATGTGTACCCTCACTCGGATCCTTGTCTCCAGCCGTTGGATCCAGGTTTGTGTTTGTTATGTGAGTGAGACCCTTGGGTTACTCACTTATATTATTCACTCTCATTCTCTCTCTGACTTCTCACTTTCTCACTACTCTCTCTCTCGTTCCTCTCTTCTGTTCTCCTTCTCCGACGTCTCTTCGACTGTTTCTGATGATCTCTCACGGTTGAAAGTGAAGAGGATCGTGCTACAGTAGTGTGGGAAGCAACTACTTCGGTTGCTGGGTCGGTTGTGAACTAGGGTTTTGTTTCTGGAGCGGTTTTTGTGAGGAGGTGTTCTTGAACTGGTTAGATCTGGTGCTTGGGGGTTGTGTTGGTCTGGAATCTGGAGTGTGAGGTTAATCACCGGCTGATTTGGCAATACTCCTTTGGATCTAAGTTTTGGAGAATAGGCTTGAGCCTATGGCGGGTGTCTGAGCCGTAGACTCATTCTTGAAGTGTTCTTTCTGTGTTGTTTCTCTCTTACCTGTGGTTTCTGACTTAGATCCGAAAGGATTATTATAGTTTTTACTAATCAGGTTTGTGAGTGTGCAGGGTATAGAAGACTCCAAGTGGTTGATGATTAACTCTCTAGTCTGTAATAGCTAGATAGTCTCTTGTTCTGTAATCAAGCTTTCTTGTAACCTTGCTTGTAATATCAGTCGCATTGTTGGAGTTTGACTGAGCTCCCTAATGAAGAACAAAGAGGTCTTGGTAAATAGTGAATCCGATCTATGTCTGATCCCTACAGTTTTTACTTCACTTAGATTATAAATTAAAATTGTATAAATGTTTCATTCACCGGGGGTAGTAAATTCTTCATTTTGAGTAAGACAAGATAAGTACATTTCTGTATTTTAAATCTCCATATTGCTTTCAATTCTTATTTTCTATATATTTATTATATTTTATATTCATTATTTGAAACTCTTATGTCCCGTGCATAGTTCGGGTATTAATACTAATGCAGATAAAAAAGAAACTTTGATTGTTGGATCTATGTTCAAGTTTAACGTCTGAGATTTTCGATGTTTTTGAATTTGTGGGCCACGAACACAATTATTATAAATAGACAGCCTTCCCAGATGCTGAAAATCAACTACAGTAGGAATTTATCTAGTGTGTGCAGGAGTACAACCATCAAGCATGGACCTACAGGTGAATAAACACTATTTTTTCCTTTCCATGAAAGTTGAGACAAAAATGTTGAGTGTAGAGATGAAGAAATTATGTTGAATAAAATAAGAGAATAAGAGGTAGTAAAGTAGATGTAATAGAGTAAGAGTGATTAGATATTGTCTTTTGTAAATAAAATGACTCAGCTTTTTTGAGAATGACTAAAAAGGAACATGACTGTGTGGATTTTCTTTTGGGCACGGTATTTAAGAAAATGATATCTACTGAGTAAGTGAAGATAAAAAAAATATGAGAGAAAAAAGTAAAAGAGATAAAGAGAGAATAAAGTAAGAAAGATAGAGATGTTTTTTATCATAAAAATAAATCAATTACTTATGGGATAGTAAAAAAATTGATCATTTTGTTATAATGGGATAAGATGTTTTTTTACCATAAAATGAAATCAATCACTTGTGATTGAAACGATAAAAAAAATTGATCATTTATTATAATGGGAAATAACATTACATAATTATACAATATTAGGACAAATGGAGTATATCATTGCATAACTATACAACATTATTACCATTTGGTTATTTGAATGCCATAGCATGTCCACATTGCAAAGGACTCCAACGTTGTGGAATTCGGAATTTTCAATATATAATTGTCTTTTGACCTAAATCTCTTTCCTACTTGAGCTGCATTTTACAAAATTTTAAAATAATTTATCTCTTAAGTGGGCATTGATGCATTTTTTTGTCTACCGTTGGTGAAATTAATGTCCTAGAATTGCCGTGTTTTGGCTGTTCTATTCTTATCATTTACTTGCTTTATTAGATATAAAAATCTCTTCAAAAATCCAGTTTCTCCAAAATTGCAATACTTATTTTAATATTTAGTCCCGTGATTAGAAACATATGTTTACCTTTATTTATACTATAATAGGATTGTATACACGCAGCCATTTTCAGTGCTTATAAAATTATGCATCAAAAGCATTGTTGGATTTGATAACGAAGGATGTGAATGTTAGAAATTTTCAAAACTTATTATTTTAAGGCATGGACTCCACAATTCACTAACACTATTTCGACTACATTTTCTCTTCATCTCTTTTACTTTATTCATTTTTCTTCTAATCTCTCTTATTTTACCAATTCGTCTCTCTTACTTTATCAATTGTGCATTAAAACCCATGTCATTTCTAATTTTTTTTATTTTTTAAGAGATAGTATATTTTTTTACTAATATATTATTGTTAATAATTTTTATATCTGTATTCAATAATTACAAATTTAAATAAACGTTTATTTCAACTCGAAATTAATATTTACCTAATAAAGATATGGAAATACATTTATTGTTTAATACTCCATCTGTTCCACAGTAGTAGAGTCATTTCGCTTTCTGTACTCGTTTTGAAAAAATGATACTCCATTTGTTCCATAGTAATAGAGTCATTTTGCTATTTTGGTACATTCCATAGTAATAGAGTCATTTCCCTTTTTAGTAAAAGTCAACACATTTCTCCACACCAACTTTACTCTCTCTTACTTTATTCTCTCTTCATCTCTCTACCTTTTTCATTTTCCACTTTATTCTCCCTTTACTTAACTCACCTAACACAATTTTTTTAAATCTCCGTGCCGAAAAGAAACGCATCCATTACTATGGAACAGATGGAGTAATAAATAGTTAAACTAGAGAAAGAGTAAAGTAAAAAAAAGAATAATGTAGATAAAAGTCTTGTTTACATTATTCTCTCTTACTTTACTCTTTATTCACTTTAACTATTGTTATCATTTTTCCTAACCGAGTGCAGAAAGTGAAATGACTCTACTACTGTGGAACGAATGGGTAATTATTATTTTATTAATTCATGTATATAACATTTGTATGATAAGTGTTAAAATTAAATAAAAATTAGTTGTATAAAATAATGAGTATAACTTTCAAATAATCAATAAAAATATATTTTCAAGTATATTAAAAAAATATTTTAATAACTTTTAAAATGTAAAAATGTAATGAAAATTGAAAACTAAAAAATGAAGAATTATCTCATTTCGGGCCAACCCTACGTGTCTCGAGTAAGTTTTGTCTAACTCTATCGGATTGCAAACTATTTGGTTTAGGGTCATTTGAGCTATGATTTTTTCGAGTTATAAATTTCACAAACTAAACTTTATAAAATTGTCGGCTATTAGGGCTAACCAGCAGTTTTCGGGTTGAATTGACATACCTAGTTTCATTTACGAATGATACAAAATTTAACACGCAACTGGTAAATTATGAGAGAGAGAAGAGAAAATTGGATAAAGTAAGAGAGAAAGAGAATTTATTTTTTAAAAAATCATTAAAAAATGAGTATAATTTTGTAGATGAATCAAAATATAAAAATTGGACAAATATGAATACATATGAATCACACAAGAAAGAAATTTATGGCTCAAATCCAAGGCAAACAAGCAATTTATTAACTATGCACTTTCTCACGGAACTCTCAAATCAATGTATCAAGTCAACTCAAACAAAACATAGTAGAACTTTTCATCATGGGCAACTCAGTGTAATGTCCCTAAACATGAGTATTTCTAAGTTTTATATGTTTTTCTCATGACAATATTCACCTCGAATTTAAAAAAAATACAAATAAAATAAAATAAAACCAAAACTAACAAAAACAAATTAATCTAAACTAGCAAAAATAAGCAAAAACAACGAAACTCATGGTCCACCACTTCATCCCCCCAAACTTATTCAAAACTACGTTAAGATAAAGTTTGAAAAGTCGGTAGGGACGTGAGTAAACTAAGAAAACAAATTAAATTTAAAACAAAATTAAATATGAAAAATAGATGATACCAATGTTGGGTTGCCTCCAAACAAGCGTTTGGCTAACGTCTTTAGCTTGACATTCTTTGAAGCTCATAAGTTATCCCTATTCTTGGAAATTTCTTTGGGATACCTTTTGTACCTACAATTTCGCAATGTGAGCATAGAATGAAGAAAATTGTACTCCCTCCGTTTCACTAAAGATGACCCACTTTCCTTTTTGGTTTGTCCCAATCAAGATGACCCATTACTAAAACTGGAAACATCTTTATCTCTACTTTATTCTCTCTCTCTTACTTTACTCTTTCCACTAACACACAAAATAAATGTGCATAATATCCCGTGCCGCCCAAGGAAGGGGTCATCTTCCTTGGGACGAAGGGAGTAGTAGGATACAATACATAATAATAGCAATCCCTCAAACTTTAATCATATCAAGGCATAAAATATGCAAATCAAATTATCTACCTTATCATGATCATTTTTCAACCCGCATATATCTCTATCCCCAAATTAATTGCAAAATTTTTCAACAATATACCAAGATCAAGCAAAACAACTAAATATACACAATTCATGCAAGATAAAATAGTCTCACAATACTATGAACTTGAACTATGCGTATCAATAATCAAGTCAAATGAGGTATTCAAATTTTCATCCACTAAGATCAAACATAGTCAAGCACATCAAACAATAATTAATTCCAATAATCCAATACTCGCAAATTCATCATTGCTCATCAAACTCCAATCCAAACTACTACTATCAATGAAAGAATTTAAGTTCAAAGCTCATAAATTACAAGAAGAACATACCTTGTGTTGGTTGGCAGTTGAGCACAAAAACAATTGGTAGAATCCAAAGAATTTGATTAAGTGATGTGAATTTGAAATGTGGTGTGTGAGTTATGTGGAGAAAACAAATACTCCATTCGTCTCCATAAATATGAAACATTTGATTTCCGGCACGAGATTTTATGCAGTGTTGTTTTGTGAGTTAATGAAGACAGAATAAAGTAAGAGAGAGAGTATTGTTTCCATTTTAGAAAACGTTTCATTTTTAATGGGACAACACAAAAAAGAAAACGTTTCATTTCTAATGGGACAGATGGAGTACTCCATAATGAGAGAGGAAGTTAGTTCGGTTCTGATAAGGTTCATTTCATGCATCGGTTATGGGGTTAAATTCTGTGATTTCAGTAAACTAATAAGTATTTGTAAGTTCAGGTGCGTGAAAAATCTGCCAGACTCAGGAAATGCATGTATATCAACTGGGCAGATGAAAGTGAGGAAAAGTGAAGTGAAAAGCGCCAGAAATCTACCTGACCGAGGAAATGACGAAAACGCTGGCAGGAAGCAAAAGTGGAGCAAGGAGCAATTTCTAAATGATCCTTTTTCGGAGGGCAAAAATGACAAATCATGAAGAAGGAGTGCCATAGGGATCCGTGCCTCAACTATATAAAAGGACAACCACTTTGAAAAGAGCAGCACTTCTCACTAGTTTCAACACACTCCTTAGTTTTAGCTCACTTCACACATGCACTTGGCATCAATGGGGAAATTCTGGGCATTTTGTGGCGGCTTAGCTTAGTTTTGTGGTGTAACACCGTCCCCAGGGGGCGAAGATACAATCCTTTTTACATTACTACTGTTTTTGTCTCGCCGCGAACTTCTTTGTCGGAAGCTCGGCGACTGCTATTCTGTTTGAACCTTTTTCCACTTTGAAGCATGTTTTATGTTTTATGTTGGTTTTGATGCTTGATATTGATTTTTACTGATTTTGATGCTTTTCACAATTGGTTATTGAATCGGAGTTGAGAACGGTTGAATTGGAGTTGTTTAGTTGTTAAATCGGTGAATCGGAGTTGATGGATGTGGATGTGATTGAGTTGGGATCAGATGGATCTATTATGGATTGTGGTTTGGAGTTGTTGATCGGATACATACTAATTTGGATCTGCATGATTATGGCTGTTTTTACTGTTGCTTTCGATTTGCTCGACCTGGTAGTTTAGATCTGGTAGTTTTTTCTTCTTAATCATAATGTTTGAAGTCCGATCTGAGTTTGCTCTGTTTCTCTGTGTTTGATGCTCTGTTTCATTCATGCTCATGTCAATTTGTTGAAGAAGATGAAGATCGTTGGTAGTTAGACTCAGATCCGTTTGTTTGATTGTTTGCTTTGTAGCTTTATCTGTCACATTAGCTAAATCGAGAAATCTGTCCCATTGCCTTTTCTTACATCTTTGTCTAACTGTTTTGGGAAACTATTTTACTTGACCTAGTAGTTTGATAAACTTTCCTTAGTTAAGTCATTTCTTGAGTCATGCATGCGTACGTGTTTTTTCTTGTTTCTTAGGTCTAGTAGTTAGTTTAGTATTTTCAATTCTTTTGCATCCAGTAGTTTTAAAAAAATCTTAACTCATGAGTTGCGTGGCATGTCACGACCGCACTTTCTAAGGATAGAAAGCCCGGTTGATCGCGACTAGGGGAGGATGAAAGAAGCGGGGAAGAAAGGGGAAAATTGTGGCACAACTGAAACTTGAACCGAAATAACTCAAATAATATATATCAGAGTACACGATACAAAGAGTGCAAACTCGACTTTTACATTCCAGCGGAAGAGTCAAGAGCAGATAACGTCGTGTATGGAGACACGTCGCATCCGAGTACTATTCTATCGAAGGATCTTCATCGTCTATGCTCAACACCACCCACCGTCATCATTGCTCAACCTGCACATTTTTAAAACATATGCAGGGCTGAGTACTTGGTGTACTCAGTGGACACGTGCCGAAATATATTTTACTGAAAAACTAGTTTTGTCAAGCCACTCTTTGAGTGAACTCAGGGTTTTAGGAAAAGGTCCGAGAACACTAAAACATTTTCCTTTTTTTCCTTTTTCAAAAGTGATCTGTCGATCTATTTTCCTAGAACATATGCCGTATCTGACTAACTCCTGGGGAACAGAAGCCCACTAACCTTCTAGTGAACAGAATTCACGTAACTCCTGGTGAACCGGAATGTATGGGCTTATCCCACTTACAAACCCGGATTCACTAACTCCTGGTGAAACGGAATGTATGGGCTCATCCCACTTACAAACCCGAATTCACAAAACTGAAACTCCTGGACTAGTAGGGACATCGCCTTGCTAGTCAATTAGATAGGCAAAGTTCAAAACAAAACATGGCTTGGCATAACTTTCGCAACTTTATTTTCCTCGTAAGCATATTTGGAACAAACTCATTTCTACCGGTCAAAGCCGAACTAATATCTTTCAAAACTTCTATTTCCTCGTAAATATATTTGGAACAAACTCATTTTTCTATCGGTCAAAGCCGAACTCAAAACTTCAACAAAAGCTACACTTCATAAGCACTCGTAAAGCAACACATAGCATCATATAATAACACCAAGCAAATAGCATTTTTCATAATACTTCACATTAAATAGCAAGCTCGCACTTAACATCACATCTTAAATAGAAGCACACAAAAAATACTTCTCATAAAATTGTACTTTTAACAGAAAGCCCACTAAATACTTTTCATAAAAACTGTAAACATACTTTAAACTGAAAGCTCACTAAAATACTTTAGTTCGAAAGCCCAACTCGTTCGCTTAAACTCCTTAACTTGAATTCTCCTGACTCCACCTTTAACTCGCGGAGATAACATTTTTTTTAAACAACACCACTTACGAACAAGACTTAAGAAAATTCTTAAACTTTAATTAGAATGCATGCCCTTAATTAATCATGGCCCAAGAACTTAATTATAATTCTAGCATAAGACCAAATTAATTTCAGCCCAAGCTCCTCCGTAAATTAATTCCATCCGGCACTATTTTCCATTATAATTCCATCACCCAACTTAAATTAAATCCTTGATCCAAAACAAAATAATCTTGCAGCCCCAAAATCTCAACTATTTAAGGAGTGGTCCATCTTAAAAAAGTAACAGATCAGCCCACTATTGAATTTAACCATATCAGCTTAGCCCAAATAATTATAGTAGCCCATCTCCAACTAAAGTGGCCCAAATCCTTAAATAATTCGAGAGGCCGCGCCTCCACGGTGACTCGGCGTCGTCGGTCGGCGAGCACCGCCGCTGCCCCTCAGGAGCTTCCGCGTCCCCGTAGACAGATTTCGCTGCTCCAGCCGTCGCCGTCTCCCTCTCGGCCTAAAGCTAAGTCACCCTTTCCCCCTCCCCTTTTATTTATTCCGAAATTCTGGAGTTCTTGGTTGATTATCGCTTTCGGAACTTGGGTGTTCTTATTTACTGGGAGAGTTTGTTTTCATCTGCTATACCAAGTCTTGTTCCTGTGATTCTAGTACTTGGTGTTTATTTTAGTAAGATTGTGGAAAAATTCTATATTGCGGTTCTTGATTGTTGAGGCTGAGCTTATGTGATACTTGTACATGCTATTGTTGTTTGGCTAACTCTCGAGTTGCCTAACGTGATGCTTGCTCATGTTGTGGTGGATATCCTATTTGTGCTTCTATGTTTGACTATCTATTGTTCTAGCATGATGCAAGAGTGTGATGGTGTTGAGGGAATTACCTCACTCGGTGCACCTTCTTGGTTTGTGACTGCCTTCGTGCTGCCACCTCCCTGCGCCGCCCGTCCTCCCTTAGTCACTTTCCACGCCGGAGAACCTTGGGGGCCGAATGAGTGTGTGGAGGAGAGGGGGTGATGGTTGCATTTATAAGCCCATTCCTTGGCTTCTTGTGGCAAAATTTGGGGCATTGTGTGCCTATCTTTGGCTACAACCTTAGCTCCCTTTTGAGCTCTATAATTATGTTGATCGTGTAAGCTTGGGGCTGCCCCTCTTGGCTGTTATCTCAGCCTCGGTTGATGGGGAAAGAGAGTACATTGTTGCCTCTAAAAGGCCTTAGGGATGATCTCACTCCTTGGTCATTCTTGTCCTTTTTCTTTTTTTTGAAGATTGATGATGTATTGCATAGATTCACATACTATCTTGAAGAAGTCTCCCACCTTGAGTCTTGTGAAGCCTACTTCTCATACCCCTTTTTGGTGTTTCATTTGTAGGTACATGGTTGTCCATGCTTGGTGTCTTGTGGAAGCATGAATCGAGAAGGGAGAAGAGAAGAAGGGGAAATAGGAGTTGGCTAGAATGCCACTTGTCTCCTTGACAAGTTAGTATAGTCTCTATCATATGTACTAGTGATTCCATCACTCTTGTATTTCTATTTTTCCAACAATTTGTAATTCAAAACTTAAATTTCCTTGCATTTTAATTTCCAATCGTCTCTTCATCCTAATTTTTTTTACTCTGAAAATCCGTGCACGAAAAACTCGGGGTGTTACATGGCAGTACATAAGTAGACGTTTACACTACAAATAGTGACGAACTAAGACAGAACAGAAAGACAAAAAAAGTACGTATATAAAAAAAGAGAAAATCATAAGAAAAAAATAAAAAACAAGAAAAAATTTTAAATAGAAAAAAAGGATTTTTTTTATAATTTTTTAAAACTCCAGTTTTAGGAGAAAACTAACCAAGAAAATCAATAATTTTAAACCCTGGAATTTTATATCTCACTCACGCTCTACGAAGCTTATCAAGTGATGCAGTAGAAGATTGTGCAGACACAGAATTTGATCATGGACACATATAATTAAACCCACGTAAATTATATCTCAGATGGTATTTCAGCTTGACCTTTGGTTTTTCAGTTTTACTCCTACATTTTCACTATGCATGACTTAATTGTGGATCTTCAACAAAATCAGCTTTGTTAGCAATAAAGGGAATTAAAATTATAGAGAGAGTGAGTTTGAAAGATTTCACCCATTCGTCGAACGTATGGATATTTTCATTCATCATTGTGAGTAGCCCATCGTATCTCTTCTATGTATCTTCCATAAAATTTGTCAAAGCTTTCATAGTAGTGTCGCACCAATCTTTGCATTCAGATACCGTCTCTGCACGTCTCTTACTTCTTTCTAAAAATCCACTCATCAACCTTTCTGCAATATCAGCTTAAAACAATAATATTCCCCGGCAACAACGCCAAAAACTTAATTAGCACCAAAAATACTCCCAAGTATACAAGGTAGATCTGGAGATGCAAGAGTTTTTGGTTTGATTAATTAAACTACGAAAGAAATAAATAAACAAATAACAGAAAACATAATAACAAATAATACAAAACATGCTAAGGAATGTAGAGTTTTAGGAACCACAGTCAGAAGCTAATATCCAATCGACTTTCCTTGAATTACGGTGTCTAGAGTTACTAAGTTATCACAGTTGTAAAACTATATCTTCTCCCAAAGCATACAATTTGTAGATTGCTACCTAGAACTGAAGTCTTCTTCCTAGAACTAAGGCAACAACTCCTAAAAGCTCCTAAGATTAATTTGCTTCATTCCAATGCCCAAATCTCTCAAGTATATTGGCAAAGACGTCAACTTCTCCTTTTTCAAATTAAACCACACATCTCTCGATTATTGCAGTAGAATCCACATGCATTTATAAGATTATCAATCAAACAAATGTATAAGCACAAAAGAAATTGAAATTGTTAGAAATAATGGGAAGAAATTCCCAAACCGTGTATAGGCGGTACTCTAACTATTACAATCAAAAGAAAACTTGCAACAAAAAGAGGAATGAAAATTACAACGAAAATAAAGCAAACCAAATTTATAAGTCGAGTCGAGGAAAGCCCTCTTTCCGCAAGATAAATTACGCCTCGGCTAGTGCTCACGGAATGGCGTATTGCCCCCAAAGATAAAACGACTTCCTCCTAGCGTGTAGAAGCACCTCAAACCCGCTAGGCACCGGCGAACTTGATGGAGTTCCGAGAATCGAGCTAGACAATGCTCCTAAGATGCACACTAGAATGCTTGAAACTAGAGAAAGGGAGAATGATTGTTGGTGTTTGTATATCTATCTCTCAAATCCACACCTATTTATAGGATAGGAGTGGCCACATGAGAGGTCTCGGCATTAAGGCACCTCATAAACACTTGGAGGTTGAAAAGCCAAAAGACTTAGGAAAATGAAAGGTTTTGAGACCCTTCTAATTTCCCACATGTTTTTCCTACAATCCCCCACATTGGTTAGAGCGCTGCAAGCTCAAACCAACACCAGACACAAATGCATGTATGCAGACTCTTTTGCTCAATTCTCGAGAAACAATATTGCATTTGGAATAGTAGCTTGGGGCTTTGAACTTTCCATAGTCAACACTATCGGGCATACCGGCGGCCTGGTGGACATGATGCCTTGAACCATTCCTCATTGGCGTATACCGAGACAATAATATTGACACAATATTATTTACAAACTCATCAGTTCTCACGTTTGTGTCCATTACTAGCCATGGAACACCACTTTGGATTCATAAGTGATTCACATGTTGAAGCAGCCCACACTTCTTCACTTACATAGGTGATTCTTTTCCAGGTATCCTGCAATACCCACCTCCTCGAGGTTTCTAAGAATCATTAAAAGTCAAAACTTAGCCTCTTACCACATGCAGGTTACAACACTCAATGCTTTCTAAAGAATGGGCGAAGATTAAAATCTTCTGAGTGTTACAGCTAGATTTGTATAGCTTCGTTTTCCCATTGAACCAATCCCATGGGATCTCCAATCGTATGGTTGGGTTACCACTATACTCATCTTTTAAGATGTGGTTTTCAGTCCCATTCCTTTTAGCAATTTATGCATTTGATCACGGTTTAAACCTTTTGTTAACGGATCCGCTAAGTTATCCACTGACCTTACATAGTCAACTGTGATAACACCACTTGTGATCAACTGCCTTACGGTATTATATCGCCGACGAATATGTCGAGACTTACCATTATAAAAGCCACTTTGTGCTCTACCTATAGCTGCTTTGCTATCACAGTGTATCAATACTGCGGGCACTGGCTTCTTCCAACATGGAATACATTCTAGGAAATTTCTGAGCCACTCGGCTTCTTCCCCTGCTTTATCCAATGCGATAAACTCAGATTCCATGGTGGAACGAGCAATACACGTCTGTTTCGTTCATTTCCACGAAACAACACCACCCCCCACAGTGAACACATACCCACTTGTCGAAAATGAGTCTTTTGAATCAGAGATCCAATTTGCATCACAGTACCCTTCAAGTATTTGGGGGTATCTTGTGTAATGCAACCCAAAGTTAATAGTATACTTCAAGTATCTCAAAACTCTACATAGAGCTTTCCAATGTTCCTTACTCGGGTTACTCGTAAATCGGCTCAACTTGTTTACATGACAAGCAAGATCAAGTCGAGTACAGTTTGTGATAAACATCAAACTTCCTATGACCTTTGCATACTCTTCTTGAGCAACAGAATCACCCATATTCTTGCTCAGATGGACATTGAGCTCCAAAGGAGTCTTTGCTGGCTTACAATCAAACGAGTTGAATTTCTTAAGCATTTTCTCAACATAATGAGATTGCTTTAAGGAAATTCCCTCATTAGACCTCAATATTTTGATTCCGAGAATCACATCAGCTAGACCCATATATTTTATGTCGAAATTTCTTTTCAACATGTTTTTTGTCTCGTTAATAATGGCACTATCGCTGCCCATTATCAACGTATTATCAACATACAGACACACAATAACAAACTCGTTATCTGTGTTCTTAATGTAAACACACTTATCACACTAATTGATAGTGAATCCATTTGCCAACATCACGTTGTCAAATTTCAAATGCCATTGTAATGGTGCTTGCTTCAACCCATATAATGACTTTACCAGTTTGCATACTTTACGCTCTTGCCCAGGCACAACAAACCCTTCGGATTGTTCCATATATATTTCTTCTTCCTGATCACCATTCAGAAACGCAGTCTTCACATCCATTTGGTGAATCTCAAGATTGTGCAAAGCAGCAATCGCGAGAAGCACCCGAATGGAAGTGATTCTCGTAACATGTGAATAGGTATCAAAAAAGTCATGCCCTTCTTTCTGCTTAAAGCCTTGGACAACTAGGCGAGCTTTGTACTTATCTATAGTACCATCGGGCTTATATTTCCTTTTCAGAATCCACTTGCACCCTAAAGTCTTACAGCCTTCAGGCAAGTCTACTAACACCCAAGTGTTATTTCTCATGATGGATTCAATTTCACTGTTGATAGCTTCTTGCCACCACGCCGCGTCTGGGCCAGACAGAGCTTCCGCCAATGACTTTGGTTCGTCATCCAACATAAAAGTTATGAAGTCGGGACCAAATGTTTTAGCAACTTTAACTCTTTTACCATGTCTTGGTTCAACATCCTCAGGACTTGACCTCGTCCTTTTTGGAGGATTAGAACTAGTGGATTCATCCATCATTCTTTCACTAGAACGATCATCTTGCCTCTTGCAAGGGTAAACATTCTCAAAGAATATAGCATTCCTTGACTCAATCGTTGTTCCTTCAGCCACGCCAGGCACATCTGACCTATGGACTAGGAAACGATAGGCACTACTATTAAGTGCATGGCCAATAAAGATGCAATCGACTGTTTTAGGGCCTATTGTAACTTGTTTCGGAGGTGGCACTTCTACCTTCGCTAAACACCCCCACACTTTGAGGTATGAATATGAAGGTTTCTTCCCTTTCCACAACTCACAAGGAGTCACATCCCTATTTTTTAGTGGAATTTTATTCAGGATATGATTCGCTGTTAACACAGCTTCCCCCCACATGTTCTGGGATAAACCAGAATTACTCAACAGAGCATTCATCATCTCTTTAAGTGTTCTATTTTTTCGTTCAGCAACTCCATTTGACTGGGGAGAATATGGAGCCGTTGTTTGGTGAATTATACCACTTGCATGACATAATTCTGCAAACGGGGCTACATACTCACCACCTCTATCACTTCGAACACACTTAATTCGACAATTAAGTTGATTTTCGGCTTCATTTTTGAAGTCTTTAAACGCTTCAATTGCCTCATCTTTACTTCTTAATAAGTAAAGATAACAATACCTTGTGCAATCATCTATAAATGTGATGAAGTACTTTTTACCACATCTAGTTTGCACAAATTTTAAATCACATACGTCTGTATGGATTAACTCTAGAGGTTTTGTGCTCCGTTCTATCGAGTGAAACGGTAGCTTGGTCATTTTTACTTCAACACAGACTTCACATTTTTCTTGTGAGTTAAACTTATTTACTTTTAGTAAATTAAGATTTACTAATCTTTTTATAGCATTTAGATTTACATGTCCCAATCTTTTATGCCATAAATCAGAGCACTCAAGCAAATAAGAGGAAGTGTCATCTTCCTTATTGCTTAATCCTTTTCCACGGTGAATGACCGTAACATTCAGCTCAAAAAGCCCAAACACTAGGTGACCTTCACCTATGAACTTTCCATACTTGGTCAATATAACCTTTTCACACTCAAATTCTAGTGAAAATCCATGATCTACTAGAAGTGAGCCTGACACCAAATTATTTCGGATGTCTGGGACATGCAGTACATCCCTAAGGGTAAGAACTTTTCCAGATCCTAATTTTAGGAACACATTACCCACACCAACCACCTTAGAAGAGGCTTGGTTTCCCATACGTACTTTTCTACCTCCAACAGATTTGTAGGCAGAAAAAACGCTTCTTTCAGAGCACACATGACATGTGGCACCTATATCAACAAACCATTCATTTGGATTGTTACCATGGTTCACATCGGAGACCATTGCGACCACCTGGTGAACTTTGTTGTTTATAACAACACGTTCAAATAATTTGCACAATATTGTCTCCAACAATAAGTACACAATTATATTGAAACATATGTGCATTGGTATATTAAAAAACCCATGCATCCCAATTACTACTACCAAGTTTAAATTGGTCTTGCTTGTCAACTGACAAACGATAAACACAATTCTCAAAAGAATTGATCTCAGGGAATTAACCATTTCGTAGCCCATGAACATTGCGACTGTTCGTTTCTTCATTCCAGCTTTGAAGCTCATGTTTCCTCCAACTTCAATTGGTATAACCCTGTCTTAGAAGAGTACAATAATTTGTCTTGCGATTGTTAGAAATAATGAGAAGAAATTCCCAAACCGTGTATAGGCGGTACTCTAACTATTACAATCAAAAGGAAACTTGCAACAAAAAGAGGAATGAAAATTACAACGGAAATAAAGCAAACCAAATTTATAAGTCGAGTCGAGGAAAGCCCTCTTTCCGCAAGATAAATTACGCCTCGGCTAGTGCTCACGGAATGGCGTATTGCCCCCAAAGATAAATCGACTTCCTCCTAGCGTGTAGAAGCACCTCAAACCCGCTAGGCACCGGCGAACTTGATGGAGTTCCGAGAATCGAGCTAGACAATGCTCCTAAGATGCACACTAGAATGCTTGAGACTAGAGAAAGGGAGAATGATTGTTGGTGTTTGTATATCTATCTCTCAAATCCACACCTATTTATAGGATAGGAGTGGCCACATGAGAGGTCTAGGCATTAAGGCACCTCATAAACACTTGGAGGTTGAAAAGCCAAAAGACTTAGGAAAATGAAAGGTTTTGAGACCCTTCTAATTTCCCACATGTTTTTCCTACAGAAATAACTACAAGAGCTAACAAGGAAAAACAATTGAATAAATAACTCAAAATCATAGCTTGTTTACCAAAAATTCTACAAAAGATGTTTAAATTCATAGACAAGTAAAAACAATAATTAAAGTACTAGATATGATGTAAAACAAAACAAAACCCAAGGTTGAATTATGCAGTCTTTAGTCTTCTCTTGCCTGGATCTACAGAGCTCCACTCCAGTGGAAGATGGAAGAATAATATGTGGAATATGGGATGGAAGAAGTACAGAGAGGGAAAAGATTGTAGGCTATGAGATGGAGAAGGATTAGAGGCTTTGATTATAATATATCTAAAAATATATTTTTTTGCTTATAAATATATTTTCAATTATTTTCAAGGAAAAATATTAGTGGGCAATTATACATCGGAATTCAAAAGTAATTGTAAGTAAAAAGTTTATAATATCAAGATTAAAAAACGAAAGGTATACATTTGATCAGTTTTTCATCCACAAATTGTATATTTCTATAATTTGGAAATGAATTTTACTTTCCCTCTATTCCATCCTGTTAATCTTGTACTTCACTCAACTTTTTAAATTTCAAATGCTGGTGAAAATTCGATTGAATATAGTTGGAAGAATTAAATAAAAAGTGCATTTGGTGGGATTGATGTATGGATATTGATACATTTATGTGGAGTGTAGCAAATGTTGCATCAGAAGCCGTTACATGATGCAGTAGTGCCCACATGTTTGCTTTCGAACACTACAAACATTAAAGTTAAGGATGAAAATGATATAAATAAAAGTTTGGTTAAACAGAAAGCAATGCTTCGGATCTATCGACTTTCTCCAACATTAAACTTTGCCCACGTTTTTCCACTCAAGATTTAAAAAATTAAAAAAGAAACAACAATTTTATCGTATACTATGCCTTTTTCTAGAGATATATACACATTAAATTACACGACCCATTTTTAGCCACAACAAGGATGAAAAGAAAATAGGAGGTTGAAAGAAAGTTGGTGTGTCATAGTAAATTTAGTGAGTAATTAAGAACTGTTATTGATTTTTTTTTAAAAAAGTCATAAAAGTATTTTATGCTTAGATAGAGAATAGTATTATAGAGAATAGAGAAAATTATATTTGAAGGGTGAAAATCATATAATGATGAATTAAAATAT
This sequence comes from Salvia splendens, assembly GCF_004379255.2. Taxonomy (NCBI): domain Eukaryota; kingdom Viridiplantae; phylum Streptophyta; class Magnoliopsida; order Lamiales; family Lamiaceae; genus Salvia; species Salvia splendens. Next base: position 21,978,950 of record NC_056047.1, on the reverse strand, counting down.
TTACATTGAAAATAATAAAATTAAATAATTAGTTTTATAAATTTTTGGAGTTTATTTTCTTAAGACTGTGTGAGAATATAAACTGAGATTGAACAACTTACTTATGCATTGTTGGAGTTTATTTTCGACTAAAGGCCCATTTTGGTCCTTAACATATTGCGATTTTTTTATTTTGGTCCAAAACATTATCTTTTGAATTATTCGGTCCCTCACAAATAAAAACGGGTCACATTTAGTCCATTTTGGACGGTTCCGTCAAATTTGACGGAAATTCCCCCCTCCAGCATCTTCGCCGCCAAGCTCCGCCATACCATCACCTTCGGTCCTCCTCCCCCTCCTCCCTCTTTCTATCTCTATCATGTCCTTCTCTCGCTCTTTTCTTCTCAATTAGAAGTTCCAAATTGAAACACGACCTTCTCGGTGTCATCCCCCTCTGCCTCAGAATCGATTTCGCGGCACCATCATTTCTCCTCGGACATTCCGGCTTCCGACTCCCGGTGTTCTGCCGCTGCTGCTCACCGTCAAGTCATCGTCTCGCCTCCTCTCCCTCTCTCTCACCCTCGACCCCTCCATCGACCACCTCCCCCTCACCGTCGTCCAGGTACCCTCCGCTACGGCTGCCTCCCCCGCTGCAATTCCACCTCCTCCTCTCAAATCGTGGCCGCGGCAACACAGGAAGGCGTCGTCGTCGCTAATTTTGCCGGAGATGAAATCGATCGGATACACCCCCGATTGCGGCACCTGCAATTACCTATTTCTGACTCTTTCGAAAATCGGTCAATTTGGGGAAGCGGTGGAGGTGTTGAAAGGGATGGGGAGGGCGGGATGCGTCCCCGATTGAGACAGCTACGGGGGATTGATTGTTGAGTTGAGCGAGGCGAGGAAGGTGGACGCCGTGGCGGAGGTGGTGAGGGAGATGATGTAAGGAGGGGGTGAGGCTGAGGGATGAGACGGTGACGACGATGGGTGAGGCTGAAGGATGATGGAAGGTGGAGCCGTCCAAAATGGATCAAATGTGACCCGTTTTTACTTGTGAGGGATCGAATAATTCAAAAGATAATGTTTTGGACCAAAATAAAAAAATCGCAATATGTTTAGGACCAAAATGAGCCTTTAGTCTTTATTTTCGTAGTTGCTTTGGGAGATTATTTTTTTCATACGCCACTGCATATAACTATGTACTATAATTCTGTTTGCAAGTTACAACTAGCTAGCTAGTCTTGATCTAGCAGTACTATTGTAAGCTTTACTTTGATATTTCATGTCAAATGCTATTACATCAATAGTAATATTCCACATGTAACTTCAATCGCTATTGTGAAACCAGCATATATATCACAGAAAAATTTGCTACCATTATTAATCACTAATTGATCTTACAATTGGTACTGACCATTAATCGAATCCCTATAATATAGGATATAATCAAATACAAACTCTAAAAATTATATAAATTCCAAATTATGATCTGAACTATTAGAAAATGTCAACAGATGACAAAATAATAGCAACAAAAAATGTTAACAGAATGTCAACGGTTGATATTGTGTTGACATTATGTTGACACTGCATTGACATTGTCTGTTACTATTATTTTATAATCTGTTGACATTTTTTAATGGTTCAAATCATAGTTTGGAGTTTTTATAATATTTAGAGTTTGCATTTTATCACTATATATATATATATATATATATATATATATATATATATACACACATATAGGGGAGCGTTATTCTCCTATTCATCCCTTAGATCCTTTATTCTTCTTAATATGAGCCGTTAGATCTCATTCATCAACGGTCCAGATGATCTGCATTATTACACTATAATGCTGCATTATTCAACTGAAAATCTGTATTATTAAATGACACGTGGCACCAATCTAACCGTCGGATGACAAAATCGTGGGGCTGAGATTAAAAAGAACAAAGAACAAAATATACAAAAAGGAAATGAATACATCCTATATATATATATAGGTTCATGATCAATTGAGATTTTTTAAGTTAATTGAGAAATGAGATGCAATCTCAGTCACTCATTTTTATTAAATGAGTGGTCCAGATTTTGCCACACAAAAAATATTTTTAAATTAATTTATTATGAAAGGGTATAATGGTAATTTAAGTTAGAAACAAATGAAACACGTGTGGTTTCCAGCACTCCAATTCCATTCCCAAATTTCCTCCAATTCCATTCCCAAATTTCCTCCATTAAAGCAACGCCTGCACCAAATCTTCAACCAATTAGCCAATGGAAGGCGTTTCCGCCACCGTCTACCGAGGAAGCTCATGAGAAGATTATCCAAAGTAGGCGACTCGTCGCAGTAGTGGCTGCTCAGATCGGAGTCGCTGCGGAAGCGCTCCTCCTCCGGCGGCGTTCCGGAGGGGCACCTGCTGGTGTATGTCGGCGACGAGATGGAGCGATTCGTGGTGAGCGCGGAGCGATTCCAACGCTTTTTGATTCGAAAACTAGAACACAGATGATTTCAACGATCTCTGATTCGACGATTCCTCAGCATATCATTTTTTGAAAAAAATGACTAATTCGACGGAGTTTGGTTGAATCTGAAGTTTTTAGGTTGATTTTATCGACTTTGATTCTGTTTATACGCTTTATTTGTTGATGCCCAGTCGAATTTGTTCCTAATAAGTTTTTTTTTTGCCTTTTCATCTTTAGCTTCGAGTTCAATTCGTAATCAATACATAAGGTGTTATCTGATGGATTCTTCATCTTATTCCTAGTCGGCGTTGACGAATGGTGAAGGTAATTTGGATTGGTTTTCATTAACATGACTTTTTTGTACTTTGTTGGTGAATTATACTCCGTTGACATAAATGCACAGTTGTTGATATTTGAATTAATGTTCTGTTGACATAAATGCAAATCTGTTGACATGATGTATGTTACCTGTTAAATATTCTGTTAGTTATACTCTTTGTTGACATTTTGTTGACATACAAAATAGTTGTATGCAAAATGCACTCTCCCCTGGCTGAAGAGCCCTTGCTGTGGTGTTTGTTGGTGGAGGAAGGTGTTATGGGTAGGGTTGACAGTCCATGATAGGATGTCTAAGATGTTGGTGTTGGTGTGTTGGTGCTGCGTATTTTGAGATTTTGATTCTGGTGTGGGTCAGTTAAGATATGCTAGTTGACATTATGTTCTGGTTTGAATTGATGTTTTGTTGACATAAATGCAAATATGTTGACATGATGTATGTTACCTGTTAAATATTCAATGTAGCTATACTAACATTTTGTTGACATACAAAATAGTTGTATGCAAAATGCACCCTCCCCTGGCTGAAGAACCCCTGCTGTGGTGTTTGTTTGTGGAGTAAGGGGTTATGGGTAGGGTTGAGAGTCCATGATAAGATGTCTGATATCTTGGTGCTGTTTATTTTGAGATTTTGATTCTGGATTCTGGTGTGGGTCAGTTAAGATATGCTAGTTGACATTATCTGTTTTAAGTTGTTGACATATTTTCCCATTATTTTGTAAGATATGTTATTCCAATTTGCAACGCAGAGTTGAGGCCCTATGAAGGTCAAAAATTTTCTTCACTTGAGGAGGGAATTTCCTTTTATGAAAAGTATGCTCAAGAGGTTTGTTTTGATTGTCGAAGATTTGAAAATAGGTCTAGTGGTGGTGTTATTACTTTTTCAGTATGTTGTTTGCAACAGACAAGGTTTTCATACAGTTGATCCATTGGATGTTGATGTAAGTATATCTGAGGATGTGAACGTGTCAGATGATGATGAAGTAACTTCAAAGAAGAAATCCAGACGTGGCACAAAAAGGTGTGCATGTGGAGCATGGATCAGTTTCAAGTTTTTTTCTGATTGTGGTGTTAAATATTATCTTATGCATCAATTCATTGAGGAACACAATCATGCTATGGTTGACAAAGATCATAAGCGATTTATGAAAGGAAGTCGCAGTATGAATGATGTTCATCACAAGTTTGTTGAAGATTGCACTAAAGCTAACATCGGTCATACTTCAACTTTCAACTTATTAAAGGAGTTTTTTGGTGGTTATGATGTTGTTGGGTGTACGTTGAATGATGTTAGGAATTGTTCTCGTGATATTAAGGAATAACTGAAAGAAGTGGATGTTCAAATGATCCTAAATCAGATGCAAAAAAACGAAGAAAATTTGTGAAGGCTTTTTTTACAAATATCAAAGGTATGTGAACTGTTTCCTATAGATTTTTCAGTTTATTTGTCATATGTTGCTCAAACAGGACGACGACATTCTCTGCATCTAACAAAAACACTCATGTTTAGTATATTTCAATTTTGTGTTGACATAAACTATATAGGCTGTCGACATGTTACAGATTTAGTGTTCATATAATTTATATAGGATATTGACATGTTATATGTTTGCAGGTTCTAACGAAGATGACAAGCTACAGATTGGTAACAGGTGTCATGGACGTTACTTTGGTCTATATCAACGCGCTTTTAAGAATAAAAATCATCTGATTGCATTGGATAATTTGCTTGCGGGTATTGGTCCTCAAATTTTTACTGATGACACTACTGGATCTTCATCGGTTGATGAAAATGATTCCATCAGGAACATATATAGTATTGTTGTACCTGAAGAAATAACTGCACATGCTCCAGATGTGGTTAGTACAAAGGGAAATGCAAGTGACAAGAAAAGCAGGATTAAGTCAAGCATAGAGAAAGCAATTGAAAAAGCAAGTAACCTTCATAGGCATTGTGGAAAGTGTTATAAAGTGACTGATCATAATGTCAGGAGTTGTGGCAGAAAGTAGACATAATTGTTCTTTTTTAACTAACAAAGTTGTTTTTTAGTTTTAACATATGCTACAAGTTATTGACATTTTCTTATTAGTTGTTCATATTTGATTTTGCTCTCTATTGACATTCTATTATATGATTTTGTTTTTTAATTTTAAGATTTGTTTTCTGAGTTGTACACACTTTATTCAAGCTGTTGACATTTCAATACAAGTTGGAGTCAGGCTTGCCTCTGTGCTCCTCGCTGATGAGGGCGTCCAGGCTGCCCCAGTCTTGCCTGGAGGGGTAATTACAATTACAATTCAAGTTTTTAAGGTTAATTACAATTAAAAATTATGTCAACTATATATACTAGCCATGTCAACAACTAATATAACTATGACAACTATGGTGCATATCGTGTCAACGACACATACATGTCATGTCAACTACGGTACATATCGTGTCAACTACACATACAAGCCATGTCAACTGTGTTACAAGCCATGTCAACTACACGTACAACCATGCCAACAACAATCAGAGTTGTTTTTTAGTTGTTAACATATGCTACAAGTTATTGACATTTTCTTATTAGTTGTTGATATTTAATTTTGCTCTCTATTGACATTCTTTTGTATGATTTTGTTTTTTTAATTTTAAGATTTGTTTTTTGAGTTGTACACACTTTATGCAAGCTGTCGACATTTGGTTATAAGTTGTTGACATTTCAATACAAGTTGGAGTCAGGCTTGCCTCTGTGCTCCTCGCTGATAAGGGCGTCCAGGCTACCCCAGTCCTGCCTGGAGGGGTAATTACAATTACAATTCATGTTTTTAAGGTTAATTACAATTAAAAATTATGATAACTATATATACTAGCCATGTCAACAACTAATATAACTATGTCAACTATGGTGCATATCGTGTCAACGGCACATACATGTCATGTTAACTGCGGTACATATCGTGTCAACTACACGTACAAGCCATGTCAACTACACGTACAACCATGTCAACTGCACATAGAAACCATGTCAACAACAATTATAAGTCATGTCAACAAGACACACAAGCCATGTCAACAACTATCAAAGTTGTTTTTTAGTTGTTAACATATACTACAAATTATTGACATTTTCTTATTAGTTGTTGATATTTGATTTTGCTCTCTATTGACATTCTATTGTATGATTTTATTTTTTTAATTTTAAGATTTGTCTTCTGAGTTGTACACACTTTATTCAAGCTGTTGACATTTGTGTATAAGTTGTTGACATTTCAATCAAGTTGTTGAACTGATTAACATTTGATATAACTGCTAAGTTCAAAAGTCTGAATCCACAATAACAGTTTTAAAACCCATCCAAAAAATAAGTTAACATCAAACATTAATATCACTTTTTGTTTACTTCTTTTTTCTACGACTAAACAACTACATGTACTTGTTGTTTAGCTCAAGCAATTTTTCCATGTTTGCTTCTATCCAATCATGAGCCAGTTGTAACATCGGCGACCTCTGGTTATTGTAAATTGATGAAATCATCGTGTAGTAATACCTTCCTCTGAGTATGTGGGGAATCTTTACACTACGCGCAGAGAAGCCAATATCCCATTCACTGCCCTTTTTGCCAACATAGGTCTCCATGTGCCTCATCAAATAGACACCACAGTCCTTCTTTGTTCGTGCTTGTGGCCCACTCTAAAGGCAGAAAGTTGATTGAAGACTTGTTTATATTTTCTGAAATATCTAACATTTTCTTCTCTATGAAGTATGCTTCAAACATATCTTTCTGCAAAATATATAAATAACTAAATCAAACTAAACAAAGAAAGCATTTTAACATGATGTAGAAATTATGTCAATCAAATGTAGAGAATATGTCAATAACATAGATACAATCATACCATTAAACCAATATCAATGTCATACTTCTCGAACGGTTCCATATTTTTATGTGGCTTGTTGTTATCTATTATCTCAATGGTGTTTTTCTTCATCCAATATACTACAAGATAGTAATGGAAATTTGCACAAACTGGGAAGAAGACCTGTTCATATTCTTACGTAAATGTCATTAAAGATAAAATTATATCCAAAGAACACATGTTCATATTCTTACGTAAATGTCATTGTGAGATCTTATTACCAAATCAATTTTTCTCCAGTTGAAATCTGGTCTTCTTTGAATCTCATTATCTATCTGAGAAATGAAATTCTTCTTTGCTGTCGAAGCATCCCAATTATAGCTATGTCAATAGCCATGTCAAACAAATCATATACTCTGTTTTATAGCTATGTCAATAGCTATTGTATGAAATGAAACACAATAAATCTATATCAATAACTCTTTCTGATTCAACCTACAGTCATCCTAACAACTATTCAAACAAGCATATACTGTTATTATAGCTATGTCAATAGCTATTGTATGAAATGTCAATAATCTTAAAAATTTAAACAAATCCTTAACTGTAAGGTGATGCTTCCAATTGCTATTCTACCATGGCTAATCAACAAAAAAATTCAGTAGAAATTGAATTCATAAGAGAACAAATCCAGATTTGTTTTAATACACTAAAATCGAAGCAATATACTTAAAATTTGAATCAATTGTTGAACCTGAAGAAGTCAGAACCATCGCTGAAGAAGTCGGAACCACCGCTGATGTGGAACGCCGATTCTCTTCGATCGGCGCTTCAACCGATTCCGCTACAATCGGTGCTTCAACCGGAACCATTGTCACTGAGCTCCATTGTCAAGTCGCTGATCTCCATCCCATATAATCGAACGACAGCCATGGTGTCCGACAGCTCTTCCCTCGTGGCATCCATTAGCTTCTCCAGTGATTCCGCAACTCTCTTGAAGGCATTCAATGGAGAAAAACAGTGGATAGGATAGCATGTCACCACATCCAATCAAAGAAACAAAATCATTGCATTTAACAACCATTGCCTAAAAATCAATATAATTTCATAATTGCATTATCCTTGAAATTGAGTTCTTCATTAACATTGACTTGAATCAGAGTTTCCCCAGAATAGCTACATGAACTGAAAAACCACTAACTAGTAGGGCTGGAATTGCAGCGCAGAAAAGCCAGGTTGCAGAAACTGCTGTCAGCAAATCAACACCAAATTAGTGCTAAGATCCCTAAATTTGTAAAACCGACGAAAATACACATAAAACAATTGAAGCTAAGAACCCTAAATTTTCAAAATGTGGAGATATTCATCACTCAGTTCAATTAGTTTAGCTGAACAACGCAACGAGCAATCTCCAATCAATATGAAATGAATTAATCATAAGCTGAGTAGATCTTCCCCAATTATATCAAATTAAGGTAGAGAGAAAGAGATAGAGAGTACGGCGCGGATGGTGAGACTGAGAAATTGAATGTGGCATTCTCGACGGAGAAAAGAGTGAAAGAAGCGAAGCGGCGGGGAGCGGGCAGCCGGAGACTCAGCCGGCTAGGAAGGGTAACAATGCCGCCATTTCCGCCGCTGGAGGTTCACAGTGTCTGCCCGCCGCCGCCCAAAACCACCTCTCAGAAGCTCCGCCTCCGCCTCTCCGAGATATTCTTCCCCGACTACCCGCTCCACAAGTTCCAAGGATCAGTCGTGGTTTTGGAAACTGATTTTGGGGCTGCAGTTCTTCTTCCCCATTAAAACACGAAATGACACTTATACCCCCGTGTTGACATAATGTGATAGCTGTTGACATTTAGTTAATCTTGTGGATTAGTGGCTGATATTGCATCTCATTTCTCAATTTAGGTAAATAATCTCAACCTAACAGGACCCTATATCTCCCACTTCCAGTCACGGATCCGGAGCGGCTGAGGGAGGATCTGTTGGACGGAATCGACGAGGATTCCGATCTCTGCACTTCCATCCACGACCTCGACTCGTTCATGAAGAGTTTCGAGGAGGAAATCACTACATCTCCCACTTCCAGTCACGGATCCGGAGCGGCTGAGGAAAGAATCGTCGAATCGGCGTCGGATTTAGGCGAATCCGGAGAGGTTGAGGAAGGAATCGTCGAATTGGTGTCGGATTTCGGCGAATCGCGGCAGGATCTAGGCTATCTGCTCGAGGCGTCGGACGACGAGCTAGGGATTCCACCTCCGGCGGCGTCTCCGGCGAGGAAGGAGCTGGTGACGGGGTGAGGAGAAGCGCTGCCGTGATTTGAGGCGGAGCATCAGCGAGAAGGGTCGGAAAAGAGTGGAGGAGGAGATGAGCAGAAGGTGGAGGCGTAAGGGAAGAAGAATGGGAGGGGAGAAGTTAGTTTTCATTTGTTTTCAACTAAATTTACCATTATACCCTTTCATAATAAATTAATCTGAATATATTTTTTTGTGGCAAAATCTGGACCACTCATTTAATAAAAATGAGTGGCTGACGTTGCATCTCATTTCTCAATTAGCCTAAAAAATCTCAATTGATCATGGACCTATACATATATAGGGTCTTGTTAGGTTGAGATTATTTAGCTAAATTGAGAAATGAGATGCAATATCAGCCACTAATCCATAAGATTAACTAGATGTCAACAGCTATCACATTATGTCAACACGGGGGTATAAGTGTCATTTCGTGTTTTAATGTGTCGGATTGTTGACATGGCTTGTATGTCTAGTTGACATGACTTATAATTGTTGTTGACATGGTTTCTATGTGCAGTTGACATGGTTGTACGTGTAGTTGACATGGCTTGTAACACAGTTGACATAGTTTGTACGTGTAGTTGACACGATATGTACCGTAGTTGACATGACATGTCAATATTCTATACAATCTCATCTACCAAATTGGTATTTTATGGAGTTGTCTTACGAAGGTCAAGGTATGTTCTCATGCTAATTCCACAAATGTCAGCAAAAAACATCCCATAATGTATTCATAAATTTCAAAGAAATGTCACTAGCAACGCAAATGTCAATATGTCAACAGACCTCCAAAGGCACCTACAAAATGTCATCCTAAATTTTCATCTTCAATTCACAATGTCAACAAACCAGCATCTCCTACATTTCAACATGTCAACAACAAATGTCTACAACTGAAGTTTCAGTATAATGTCAGCAGCAAATTTGTTCACCCAAAAACCAACAGCCAATGCCGCAGATTTTCAACAAATAAACAACATCCGAGAAACACCGCAGAGACAGAATCAACGCTCAACTCTCCGCAAACTCATCTCTAAATCGCTCAACTCTCCGCAAACTGATCCCTAAATCCGAAAAGGTATTTTCCCCTCTTTCTCTGTCTCTCTCGAATCGAATCAAAATCGAATCAAAATTCTCACTGAATTGACCGATTCCGATCAATATAGATGGACAAGGCAGCGCCATTGGGGCACGTGGTGGATCACGTGAAGGAGCAGCGGCAGAGGGCGAAGGAGGCGAGCAAAATCAGCAGCGGCGTGCCGAGCGAGATCGACGAGGTAATCGTCGATCAGATTGAAGACGGATCGGAGCAGATCAAGTCGTCGATCTGTTGCGACGATCGGCCGGAGCTCTTCGCGGAGATCGGGAGCACTCTGAAAGCGCTGGAAGCCACCATTGTAGAAGCCAACTTCACGAAGCACACACACCAGCACCCTCACAATCCCTAATTAAAATATGAAATTACCTTTCTGCCCTTTTATAATTAATTAATCTAAAAATATTTTTCATGTGGCAAATTCTGGACCACTCATTTAATAAAAATGAGTGGCTGAGATTGCATCTCATTTCTCAATTAGCCTAAAAATCTCAATTGATCATGGATCTATATATATATAAAAAAGATTGTATTCAATGTCGAACTAGTTTTAAATACCGAACTAGAGAACAAATCTCATCCACCCTTTATTTTAATCTAACGGTTAGTTCATTATCAATTATATCTCATTTGTTTATTTAATTAATATTCAAATTCATACGGTTATTGCTTTACCATAATTCATGCTAAGTTAATTAAGGAAATTGGATCAGCATTATTGTGATTCACGATTATTTGGAACTGAATTTGCATTCCACTCGAGCAATCTCTTCAACTATCGTCTCTTCTTCTTCTTCTTCTTCTTCTTCTTCTTCTTCTTCTTCTATACTTTGATTTCGTTGTATGGATTCTTCAAACACCTTTACGCCTTCGTTGTATGGATTCTTCAAACACCTTTACGCCTTCAACACAAATCACCAGTACAGCAATGGACGACTCGAGCAATCCTTCTCCCACAACTGACTTTTCTCCAAAAGCAGCAAACATACGTGGAACTACTTATACAGAAAATATTAACGACAATCATGGGACAATGTTCGATGAGTTACAATCTATAGTTGGAGGCTAGCTTTTTAAAATCGATTCCGAATCATCCGATGATGAAGAAGGCGATCCAGGTAAGTTATATCGATATTTGACTGATTATTTTAGTGATTGATGTATTTACTTATTCTTTTGATTGTATTAGTGAAATATTGGTCATACTGAATGAACTGTTTTATTGTTGGAATGAACTATTTGTCAATTTTAGTGATTGATGTATTGATTTATTCTTTTGATCGTATCAGTGAAATATTGGTCGTACTGAACGAACTTTATTTTTGTTTGAATGAACTATTTATAGTTTAGTATGAAGTGTTTTTTTGTATGCAAAATCTTTGTATCATATCTTGTTTTGTATTATTTTTGAATAATCTTTTAGTGAATAATGTATGGATTTCTGATTAGATGGTCGTAGCTGTGAAATGTTTAACATTCAGAATGAACTATTATGTTGTTTGTATGAAACTTTTGAAGTAAGCTAAGCTATTTTATGTTATTAAAAATCATGGGCGCTGCTCCCAAATTGATCATTACTGGTCAGGTTTTGGGAATGAAGGTGATTGCTGAAAGTGTTCTCATTGATACAAGACATAGATGGTGCATGTGGCACATCATGTTTAAGGTTGTTGAAAAATTGCCCAAGAATCAGCTCCACAACGAGGTTGGTAATCATGATGCAAGGAATTGCAAAAAGATTCAGGCGAAGCAGAAAAAAAAAGTAGTTCAAGGTCCCTTATGTCTTTGTGTCTTGATGTAATGACTCAGTGTTTGAATTTCTTTATATATATGAACCCTTTTTCATTTTAGATGAATATGATTGAAGCAAAGATGAAGTTTTTTGGCTATGTTTTTATGGTTTGAGGATGAACTTATCTAACGTCGCAATGAATATTTTGTCAGACAGAATGATCTCTTTATGTTATTTTGTTTATTGATGTTTTATTTGTCTCATATAATGTTTTGTTCATCTAGTAGTAAATTTAATTCCTCGGATAACCATCTTTCTACACCCCTCAGTAGAACAATTCCATAATGTAAACTTATTGATTCATTATGTGTTGTAGACGTTTCATCATGTAATCACATTACTTTATCTTATAATAATCTAAGAACGACACTCGACCAACATATCCATATTTTGATTAATTTTAGCTAATAATAAAAGAAGTATTTAGCCTATTCGGTTTATGGTTTACGTGTATGAACTTATCTACAAGTTCGATGAATAGTTTTTCATCCAATATGATCTTTTATTGCTATTTTGTTTAATGTGGTTCTTGTTTTTGTTTATTTTCTTCAGTTATTCCATTTAGTTTAATGTGTTCTGATCTGTACAATATACCATTTTTAGTAAATCATTGTTCTGAACAGTTTTATTTATCTGATGAAGTTTATTTGTGTTTTTGCTGAACCAAAGTAGATTATTTAAGACTAAATGAAAGAATCTTCAATAATGGTGTAATATCTGTTCACAAATCATGCAGATAATTAAAATCCGTGGAAAAAATAGTGCCAATTTCATATTTACGGTTGTATCTCTACCACAAAACACTAACAAACTATGACATCACTTCTTTATGTTATCTGCTATCATTTTTTCAACATCAATGTGATTGCTTTTGCTTGCCTCTACTTAGTATCCTGTTGTGATGAGCTTGTTGTGGATGCATTCGTGACTGATTATTGCATTCATCAAAGCTGAACAATATTTGGCCCTCAAGCTCTGCAGTACTCCTTCGCTTATTTTTTTAGCCCACAATTCTAATATTCAACACGCTCGCCTTTGTACACCACAATCTTCAGCATTAGTTGTTGTCCTCCATGGCTTTGCCATTCTCTCTATTCTGGCAGAGGATATTGTTTTGCATTATTGTACAAGGCCGATCTGTGTCAAATAGTGACAGAAAAACATTCTCTGCAGACACAGCAACACAGTTCAGAGATTTATGATTTCTTGATGTACGAAGAAAGTTCTATAACAAGTCTAGAACACTAACTAGTCTCTGGAATGTCACCATAACTTTTTGTAAGATAGTTATTAAACTTCTCGTGTATCAGTTCCAAATTCTTCTTTGTCACTATCAGCAACACTAATATCCTTTTGAAATGAGGTTGTTGTTTTCTCTATGTACAACAAGTTCAAAATAATCAACACGGGACATAACAAATCTATGCAATACATCAAATAACCAAAATAAGAGAACAAAACAACCGTATATCGAATAATCAGTCCACATCATCAAATGATCATTCCACATCTAGTAACATACATCACCAAACATCAAGTTATATGACACATAGATCATAACAAAAAATACTTCAACATATGTTAACCAGAATACATAATATAAATACATAATACTTCAGCTAATGTTAACAAGACTTCATCTTATAATTGTATACATTCAGATCACATCTTTAAAATCTTCACCCAACACAACAATTTTGGACAGACTTCAGCCGATTATGAAGATACTTCATCTTATAAGTTGATAAGTTCATTTACAGCAGTCTAACATACTTCATACAACAAATTCACCCGAGTTTGAATGAAAAACAAGAACTTTAATCAACTAAATAAAACTGAAAACTGTGAACTAAATATAAATACATAATTCTTCATCTAATGTTGACAAGACTTCATCTTATAATCATATACATTCATATCACATCTTTAAAACCTTCACCCAACGCAACAATTTTGGACATACTTCAGCCGATTCTGAACATACTTCATCTTATAAGTTGATAAGTTCATTAACATCAGTCCAACATACTTCATCCAACAAATTCATCCAAGTTTGAATTAAAAACAAGAACTTTAATCAATTAAAAATTGAAAACTGTGAACAAAATATATATTCCAGAATTGGGGTTAGCTCACCCGAAATGTTTGGTTCAATCCGGTGTGGGCTAGACCTGGGTTTGGTTTTTGGAGGGCGTGGCAGTTTAGTTTTTCCAATTGAATGTCTATGGTACTAATTATAAGAAAAACGATAATCAGAATCTGAAATAAATTACCATATACACTGAACTAATTTGAAGTTCTGGAACGCGATTTGCAAAGCATAGAATCTGAACTAAATTAAGAAAAGAACTAAACTCACCGGGACCGGATGAAGTTCTGGAACACAACGACCGCTCATCTGCAACCAAAATGTTAGAGATTAGTTCGAATGGATTTGGTAGACTGTAACTATTTTTGAAGACAATGAATACCGTTCAATTTGCTCCGCCTCGTGTCCACCATGGTGAGAATCCATAGAAGACTAGGGTTGAGAAAAGGCAGAGGGCTAGGGTTGAGAAATGGTACTGAAACGGCGAAGAAGAGAGTGGGGGAAAGCTGAAACGTCGAGCGGGAAGTGGAATGGGAGAGAGTTTTACCCTAATTCATAATACCGTGATTTATGCCTGCATCATTTTTACCATGTTTGACTACATTAAGAAATGACTATACTATCCTTGGCTGAATTAATTCAGTAACGGGATGAATAATTAATATAGATACAGTAAGTTTAATCTCATCCACCAAAATTTTAATCCAATGGATATTATTTAGTATCTAGTTCTACACTAAGGAGGTGTTGTGTATATAAGGGGACCATATATATATATATATATAGAGAGAGAGAGAAAGAGAGAGAGAGAGGTGATTAAATACAAACTCTCTATAATACAAACTATACAAACTGATGTCAACGGAGTGTACAAATTCTGTCAACGGGGGCTGATGTCAACAGGGTGTACAAATTATGTCAACGGGGGTGTACAAATTCTGATTGTTCGATGTCAACGGAGTGTACAGATTTGTAGGAAATGTTGTATTAGAAAAATCTCTTATATTAACCGTTAATTAATTGTATTAAGTGAGTTGGATTAAAGTTTGTGTAGTTTGTATTATAGAGGGTTTGTAGTTTGTCACATCCCTATATATATATATATATATCTAAATTATACAAATACATCTAGCCAGCTTCAAATTAGAAACACAAAATCACTAGTCGATCAATTAAAAGTGTTAGCAATTCAAATTTAACAATCAATCTAGTTACAAAAAGTAGAATTAATGGGAGATGATGAAATGCAAATGGCTCTGAAATATGAAAAGGGGAATAGTGGAAATAAAGGTATTAATTTTAGAGCCATCCGCATTTAATGTATGGGCAAGAAATGTGTGAGTAAAATAAAAGTTGCAAAGTTAACAAAAATTTCTTCCATGAAATGCTAAAAGCACACAGAATTCGAAATTCTACCAACAACACAGGCAATGAATGCTGTGCAGAAGGCTTCAGGTTTTTCTGCACAATGAAAACAAAAAGGTGGTTTGGGGAAATTGAATTCTGAAAACTAACACAAGATGGCTCTAACTCATATAGAATTTCACAAAACCAAAATTGCCATAAATAAGAGAAAAAAAAAATCAAGAAATGTCAATCCCTTCAATCAGATAATATACACACAGACAAACACTGGTTCGGGCTCAGCGTCCTATATCGGTTGTGAGAACAACTGACGTATATCGGTTGTAAAAACAACTGACGTGGAGTATATAGAACAAATGGTTTTTCTCTCTTAACAACCTACTCTTTTAGATTGAGTTTCGTGTTTAGTCTGTATCATACACACGCAAACTCTCATACATTTGCATATAAAATTAACCACCCAAAACCGTACATAGTACAACAAGCATCAAGTGAAAACCCTAGTTGACATTTAGATTAGTAAAGAAAGACATAATTCCCTAAAATATGAGCTAACTCATTGTCTTGAAGTGCATGCACCCTAAAATTAAGTTACAAAATCATACTATAAATAGCAAAGATAAACACATGATGATGTTACCAGACATAATATACCGAGAATTCGCTTTAAAAAAACATCCTCTTAAACTCGGTTTTAGCCCGGGCCGGGCTGGGCCGACTAGGTTTTCTTACCAAGAGTGTGCTTGTTGTTATGCATCCACACCTTAAGCACGTGCCTCTTGATGCCGGCCTCGCTGCAGAATTGCTGCACCAATTCCTCATCCTGCTTTTGGATTTTCCAATCCAACCGCTCCGCCAAGCTCAGCATCCTCTCCTTCTGCTCCGCCGTGAATTTCGTCCGGAAACGCTTCCTCCCGCCGCTCCCGGGCCCCGAGAAGTAGCCCTCCAGCTCCTCCCTCGAGCTCTGGGGCAGCGCCAGCGCAATCGGTGCCGCCCTGTGCGGCGGCCCGTACCCACCCGGCCCAGTTCTGTACCCAAAGTGGCTGAGCGGGTGCTGATGGGCCGCCGCCAGAAGCAGCGGCTGCTGGTTCCCATACCCAAAACCAGAACCAGCAGCAGCTGCTTCAGTCTCCCTGCGGTGGAAGTTGCGGTGGCAGCCGCAGGCGGCGCACTTGAGGGACTCGAGTGTGCCATCGTCCCCCGCAGGAAGGAACTCGCCGCAGCCGTCGACGGCGTTGGCGCATAGGGCCACGGCGTGGTTCTTGAGGCACTCCTTGTAGCGGGGCTTGCGGAGAGGAGGAGGCGGCGCCGCGGCGGCGGAGTGGACGGGGCTGGGGATCTTGGGAAGGAGGGAGTCATTGTTGTAGGCAACCTCACCTTCTTGCTCCTCTTCTTGATCTTCATAGTCCATAATTTTGAGCTTAAATTCGGCGAATTAATTAATATGATATCAGCTATATATAGTAATGCTATTTTTTGCTTGAATTCGGCATTACTTAGCCCTAGGACATCACTAACTGGCCACCTGTAACTTGTGTTTTTTTTTTGGCTACAAATTATTTTGAGTTTAGAGAGGTGAGGTGGATAAGATAATGTGATGTACTATAAGATAGTGGACTAAATTATCGGAAAAATGCACTCTCATATTTTTTTTTGGGTTTAAACTTAACTTCGATTACTCTCTTCGTCCATGTGTACTAGAGACGTTTCTTTTCGACACTTAATTTAAGAAATTGTGTTAAAAGTGAATTCAGTGAAGGGAGAATAAAGTAAGAAAAAAAAATAGTATAGAGACGAAGAAAGAATAAAGTAAGAGAGAAGAAATAGGTTTGTTTTTTGCTAAAAAAATAAAAAAGAAATGACTGAGCTACAATGAGACATACTGCTCAACTATATAAGGACGGAGGAAATATATTTTATAAAAAATTCTTTTTAAATTGCCATTTTAAACCTTATAAAGAAGGAATTGTACTATACTAATAACCATACTCATCATTCAATTGCCATTGCTTTACTAATTTTCTTCTAAGATTTAATTTTAGGGAAAGCGGAATATTTTTCTTTTTCATTTGAAAAGTACAAATTAAATTCTATTTTAGTGTATTTGCTACGCAGCCTTTGTGGCAAGTCAGAGGTTACCCATCCATCTCTTGTAGGTTAGTTTCCCTCACTCACAACACTACAAAATCCTTTTTCAGAATTTATACTCTCACCTTTACTTTTTCTCTTTCATTCACTAAAATTAATCTTCATTTACCTTACATGTCGTTACCTGGTATAGCCGGTCAAGATTTGAGTGAATGGTTTACCCAATTTTCTTCTAAGGTAAAAAACAACATTAGCATGGTGACGAAACGAGCACATTTAGTGTCCTCAAATTCAATAGTTTCTAAGTTTTATATTATTATATATCTAATAATAGCTCAATGATAATAAAACCCCCCATTGCAAAATATTATCCATGTTTGAACCCAGGGGCGAAGCCATAAATTCTACTCTCTCCGTCCCTCTGTAGCTGAGTTGTTGTATTCATTTTTTGATTGTCCCACTGTAGTGAGTCATTTCCTATTTTGGCAAAAAACACAAAGTTTTCTTCTCTCTTAATTATTAATTTTTCATCTCTCTGCATTTTTCCATTCCTACTTTATTCTCCATTCACTTAACTCACTTTTAACAAATTTTTTTAAATCTCGTACCGAAATGAAATGTCTCTACTACAGTGGGACGAAGGGAGTACTTAAGAGGGGCAAAATTATACTGAATTTAAGAAGGGCATTTATAAAAAAAAATGAACAAAGTTGCAAATTTATCAAACAAAAGTACTACGTGTAATAGTTTGAGAGGGGGCAAATGCCCCACCTGGAGACCATGTGGCTCCGCCATTGTTTGACTCGGCATGGATTTTTAAAATGTGAAGAAAAGTAAGTATACAAAGTTAGTAGAATATGAGTCCATATTAATATATTAGTTTTATATGGAATGAGAGTGATTGAGTTAGTGGAAAGTAGGGTCCATTTATCAAAAATGAAAAAAAGAAGCGAAGAGTATAACATTTCACGGACGAACAGAAATTGTAAAAGTGGATAACATCTCACGAACGGAGTGAGTAAATAACAATATAAAAAAATCGTGTCGAAAGGGCTTTAAATGGACAAACTGTTACTATCACATTTACTATTTAATTCTCCTACAGCCCCTTAAAAAAATCACATTTGCTATATTATGATATCCCTAAAAATAGATCAATTATATTTAAAAAAAATTCTCTAATAAAATGGAGTTCATTCTCCATTAACAATATTTCAAACATTTTTTATTAATTATTTATTATGATCTGTAATCAAGTGACACTTAAATAAACAAATTCTAGTAGTATTATTTGAAATGAATAGTTGTGCTTCATAATCATAGCAATCCAAGTGTTAATAGTAAGATAGTGATATTCTAAAAATGGATAGGGTCTTTAAATTTTATCGATGGAAAGGCCGCAGAGTTAATGCATCTGCAGCAGAGAGCAGAGGGGAAAACATACTAAAACGACAGCCCGTGTAAAGCACTCGCGACTGACACGGGACGGATCCCCAGATGGCGCGTGGTGGCGGCGCGTTGAAAACAAGGCGGAGGTACGGTTGAATTTTATGGGTGGAATTAATTACTCTAAATTAATTAAGGTAAGTACAAACATGAGGACAGAGCTGCTAAAGTAATTAATATTACGAGTATCTGACACCTCACGCCACCTGTACCGGCCATCGATCTTTTATTATTAGTGTTGTTTGTTGAAAATTAAATTGAATTTCCATCAAACAAAGTAATTAGACACGACCAAAATTTTAAAATATTTCAATACCACCATCATTGTGTTGTGCTAAGTAATTCTTACCACATCAGTATTTCGGATACGACTATATAATAAATATACTTCAGATGCATTACTTATTGTTTGTTTCCTTCTTAGTCCGTGTATTAATTCTTGTTATATTTATTTTTTTACTTTATTCTTCCTAATTAAGTTGAATTATATTTCCTCCATTCTATTTTAGGAGTTTTATTTGAGTTCGGCATGAGTTTAAAAAATGTAAAGGAAAGTTGGTAAAAAAATATAGGAACGTGGATCCTACTTCTATATTACAATAATATCTGAGTGAAAAAAATTAATGAAATGTGAGACCTATTATCATTTATGAATATTTCAACTGAGACTCCTAATACTATCTCCAAGGGTATACTAAAACCTTAAAAATGATAGGTAATTAGCTCCAATAATACTCCAAAACCAATCCTATTTTTGGCTTTTGGAAAAAAAAATACATATCTTTAGGTTTATACTAAACTCAAACCCAAAAACTTTTCTAATTTTGTGAGTAAAAAAGACATAATATAGAGAATATTCTTTTAAGTTTGGTGTAAATGGTTGGAGTAAAATCATATTTGAAGTGACATTTATACTAAAATGAGTTTGAGTTTAGTGTAAATTGTTGGAGATGCTCTAAAGTGTGACACCCAAAAATGGTAAACTGAGACTCTTAAAGTGGGACGGTGGGAGTATTCTTTTTTGAAATGTCTCACCTAAGTTGAATCATTGACTTTTTTTAACAAAAAATAAAATATCTAGTCATTCTTACTTTATCCCATCACCTAGTTTACTCTCTCATATCTCTCATACTTTATTCCCCTCTCTTATCCATTAACACAAATTCTTAATCTTTGTGCCTAAAAATTTTGCTCCAACTTAATTGGAACGGAAGGAGAACTATTTTTGATAACGGATTTCATATTTTACTAACTTATTATCACTCACACTTTATTATAAAACTAAGTATATAAAAGTATAACCTACGTTACATTATTTTTGTCATTCACTTTCCATTATACTTCTTAAAATTCTTATTGATTCAAAGTGTGACATTTGTCACACCGAAGAGTGATTCATTTCAATGAAATCCAATCATTTTTAAAAATTTAATTTATTGTAAAATTTATGTAAAATTCTAGAGTAGATGTCAAATTTAGAAATAACATGATTTTAGAAGATAGTTTAATGTAGTATTAAATAGAGAGAAAATATATTTAAATATATTGACATGGCTGAGAAAAAGGTAATTAAAATAATAACGAAGAGAGAGAAAGTATGATTGGATGTATTAATAGTTATATAATACTCTCTCCGTTCCTGAAAATTTGTCACTTATTTTCTTTTTCGTTCGTCCCTAAAAATTTGTAACCTTTCATTTTCCATTTTGGGTAGTAGACTCTACATTTCACTAACCCATTCACACTCACATTTTATTATAAAACTAATATATAAAAGTAGGACCCACATGCTACCAACTTTTTCAACTCACTTTTTATTACATTTCTAAAAACCCGTGCCGAGTCAAATGGTGACGAATTATTAGGGACAGAGGGAGTAGTATTTTTTACAAAAGAAAAATGTGGCATCTTTTATGTAAAAAAAAAGTGTGATGTCTATTTGGCTATATTAAATTGTTTTATGAGTAGTGTGTGTTGTATGTGTATTGCATGCGTGTTGTGTGTGCAGTGTGCGCATAGTGTGTGTGCTCGCATTGTGAGTAATACGTGCAATGTGTGAATTGTGAGTGTGTGTATGTGTGCATTGTGTGTTGTATGTGTAGTATGCCTAGTATGACAATGTGTATTTGGTGCAGCATGTGTATGCACTATTTGGGCAATATGTGTATATATTGTGTGTTTACAGTGTGTGGGCGCAATATGTGTATACGTGTGTGTTGTGCATGTGTTATTGTGTTTAGTATATCTGCATTTTATTCCATTGTATTCCTATATTATTTGTAGTTACCAAGTATAGTTACCAAGTATAGGAACTGAATAAATTAAGAAATAAAAATTCTATTCCCCTTGTATCTATTGCGCTCATTAAACACAAAAATAGAATGAAATGAGAATTTCATTTCATCATTATTCCATCCAGTCATATCAGGCATGGTCTTAAAGTTTCAAATTTTGATTTTCGAAGTCTAAATAAACCAGCGGAGTTAGAAAGGACAAAATTCGAGCTTGAGTTTGAGTTTGACAAAAAATTTAATGACTAGTAGCTTTTCTATATTCAATTTTGATTTTATGCTTGACATTTTTGGATACATTACGCATATGACTCACTTTGCCACATATTAGAAAAATTGGTATCATTTAGAAAGGGCAAAATTCGAGATTTAGCTTTAGTTCGCCCAAAAATATAGTGACTAGTAGCTTATTTTTTTATATTCAGTTTTGTTTTCATGCTTGACATTTTTGGGATACATTACGCATATGGCTCACTTTGCCACATATTAGAAAAAAAATGGTGTCATTAACTTTGAATTATATGTTGATCACGAATTATTTTATGATGATCTTTGAAAATAGACTATATCTGCTTTTAATATTTTTTTATGACACTAGATTTAATAAAGTTGTGTTTAATTAATTTAAATAAAGAGTGATGATAAACCATCAAATTTTGTACAATAAAAAAGGTTATATAAGTAATTTAATGTATTAATTATATATAAAAATAATAAATATTGTTAGTAGAAAAATTAAAAAAGATTTGATTAGCCTTCATCCTCATTTTCAATTTTTTATTTTTATATTTAAATTGTTTCTCTATTGCTTTTCAAATTAGAGTTAAAGTATGCATTAATTACTACATTTTATGGTTCTAAAAAGGTAAAAAATTTATACACAAATAATTAATATATGACCTCAATATTATGCACGTTCAATGTACTATATATGCGTCCATATATTTTAATTATATGCATAAATAAACTGCTTTTTCTTAAATAAACCAGTTTTTGGTTGTACTAAAGTACGCGAGATTATATGTTTTATTTTTAGTCAAAAAAAGAAATGACTCAAATAATTTTGGACAACCTAAAATAAAATACGACTCAAGTTACTTGAAATGGATGGAGTATAAACACATTTATGTTTTTATTTAAATCCTAACACCTTGCAAAAATGGGTCGGTGGGGTCCTAATTGTATGGACAATGATAAGGCTCATTTCATGCATCGGTTTTGGGGGTAAAACATATACTACTTGATCGGTTTATCGCGCAAACAAGTGTTAAAATGTGCAGAAATGCTACTTGTCCAAGGCAGCAAGGCCGAACTGATCAAGCACGTACAAAAGGCGAAAAAAGCTAAAAATCGGGGGAGTTGATCAAGGGGCGAGGTCAAGCAGTTAAAGTGGGGACCGCTGGTTTCTAGAAGGAAAACGTGAGGAAATGAGTTGGATGTGGCGTACCATTCTGTTACCCAGGACGACGTTCTAGAAGGGGACACGTGCCAGCTTGTGAAGATGCCAGGACGAACCGATCAGAAATTTGTTATCCAAAAGCGTCGTTATTCTAGAAGAAAGAACACGTAGCAATCAATGAGTCGCTCATCCTCTGCATGAGTGAATATTCCCTGTCAAGATCGTTATCTAGCTGGAGGCCGAATCGAGCTTATAAATAGAGGCTGCACCACCACAAGAAAGTATCCGAGACTTTACTTTCCGCCTAGTTTAGCTTAGTTTAGCTTAGTTCAGCTCTCTAGCTTAATTTAGCTTAGTTCTGCTCTCTTAGCTTAGTTTAGTTCAGATCTCTAGTTTAGCTTAGATAGCGTAGTTAAAAGGGCGACCGAAGGGAGCGCTGCAGAATAACCATTTCTGTCGGCGTAACTTAAGTTTCCCGCTGAGATTCTTCTCAGTGTACCGCTTTCTTTATTTTCGAAGTGTTAGCTTAGTTTATTTTCACGATGTAATCGTATCTTAGTTTAATCGAAGTTATTCTCTCTTTTAAATCGCGCATTTACTTTTCTGTTATTACCTGCAATTTACTTGACCCAGTGTTTAAATTTCCGTTGATCAAGCTAGCTAGTTTGAATTCTGCCTAGATAAAACCGTAGTTAAAACTCCCAAGTTAAAGCGTGGCAGCAGCCAACCCCCCTGTTCACTACTCACACACTCGACACACCAACTTCTCTGTGGGATCGACCCCGAACTTGCCGCTTTACTGTTAAAGTAGTGCGAAATCGGGAGTTATAAATATTATCTTTGGCGCGTTTCGGTTCGAGGATTGATTCGATTAAGTGGCAACGACATTTTGCTAACTGGTCCAACCGATTCAGTTATCCTCCATATAACTTGATCCAATCTTAATCCGCGCGTTTCCGAGCCCGCCAAAATGGCGCCGTTGCCGGGGAAGCATGGTGTTACTTTATATTTGTGTGTAGTGCGTAGGAGTAAATAGTTTATTTCTTTCTTTTCTTATTTATTTTTCCTGCTGTTGATGAGAAGGTACCACTAAGGCGATTACTGGAATCATCCTTTGATATATAGAAGAACTAACAATCGTTGGAGAGTCCAGGAAGCCGGCGTAGTTACCACTCGTTACAGAGCAGCTTTAGAGGCAGCAGCAGCAGCTGAGCAAAACCCACCACCACCACCACCAAAGCAAACAGAAGCAGAGATGGCTGTTGTCATCGACGACTCGGGAATCGGCTCTTTGCACGCTCATGATGAGAAGGAGCCCACACATGCCATTGCCGCCACTCCTGGGATGCGGACCATCGCTATCAAATCAGGAGTGCTGGCCGTCTTGACCCACTTCTACGGTCTCTCGAAGGAATGTCCGTACGCCTTTCTGGAGGAGTTCTGCCGATACTGCGATATTCAGCCCGTCCCGGCTGGATCCACGTCTGAAGATTACAGGCTCAAGGCTATCCCCTTCGTTTTGAAAGAGGACTCAGGAGTATGGCTGTCAAGGCTACCAGAGGGATCCATCAGGACTTGGGCGGAACTCCGCATGATATTCCTCGACCGTTTCTTCCCAGCGTCAAAGACAAGTGCCCTGAAAAGGGAGATTACAGAGGCCAGACAAGAGTACGACGAGCCCCTCGGCCAGTACTTGGACAGATTTCAAGGGCTGCTTCAAGCATGCCCCAACCACAAGCTGGGAGAAATGGAGATCTACTCGATCTTCTACGGCGGACTCACGGTGGACAGCAAGAACGACCTCAACCTCGCAGCTCAAGGGGATTTCTCAAAAACCTCTTTTAGCCAAGCTAAGAATATTCTGGAGAGGCTGATCGACGCCAAGCGGTCGTATGAGACAACCCGAGGGCAGTATAGACGAGGGGCAGTGCACAAAGCAGAGGCGCGCAATGATGAAAAGCTAGAAGCTCGATTTGAGCAAATGGAGAAAAGGCTGCTGGAGGTAGTGGAGAAAGCCAGACCACCACCACTAACTGCACCCAAGGAAACGCAGTATGTGCCGCAACCACCGCCGCCAGAGGAACATCATTACTACTACTGCGAGTTCCTCCCTGAGGTTGAGCAAGTGAATGCCGCAGGCCACTGGAATGCAAATGGCAACTGGATCCAGGGGAAGCAGAGAGATGCTCCATGGAGGGATCACCCAAACTTCAGATGGAGCGATCAAAATCAGAACCAACCACAACTACCCCCTCCACAGCAGACGCACTCCTCTGACGGGCAGTCCAACTGGCATTCCCGAATCATGAGTAGACCAAACACTGGAGGAAACAAAGTACAAGGAGGTCAGGCAGGTTGGTCAAGTGCTCCTCAAGGGAACTGGTCAAGCGGAGGACAATCCAATTGGTCAAGCCGACAAAAGGAAGGAAACTGGGGATACAGGCAGCTAGCTTCTCAGTCAAACAACCAGATGGTTACTTATGTCCCGTGAAGGGTGGTTCTACTTTGTAAGCAGTGATAGTAAGTAAGTCAAGTGTGCACAGAGAAAACTAAAGCAAGTGCTCGGTCAAGACACCACGCTCCTTAAATCCACCGGATCACCAGGTCCAGGAACTCAAGAGAACAACAGTGTTTTGGTCGTTGGACACACTCGACTCCCCTTCAAAAATAAATCCCTCAACCCGAATACTATAAATTAGTATAGAGAAGCGGGGTCGATCCCACGAAGATGGATTCGTGAAGTAGTGCTTAGAGACTCTAGAAACAAGCGGCTGCTGCCACGCAAAAGGGTTGAGAATTTTAACTACCTCTAGACCTAGGCACGAAATGTAAATGCTAGAACTAGGACACAGAAAGGAAAATAGAATCAGACTTCAATACTGAGAGACACATTTTACTTCCTAGATTGAGTAAACGCCTAACTAATTAACACTAGACAGAGAGAATAAAACGGCGGGGACCATGACTCCAAATATAGTAAGTATGGCCAAAGCTACAAATAACAAACTTATGCTCCAACTAACAACGACATGAAATTTCCTAACCGATTCAAGCACGCAAATGGAGAAAGAAGAGCATATATCTAGATTCGAACAGAATATAAAGATTTGGATGCTGGAAACTTACCATGAACCGGAAATACATCAGATCTACGTAAACTAGGCGAAATGAAATGAAAACACGTAAACTAGGCATGAAATTTAATCAATCTTGCTCAAATTCACGTCGGATGCTTAATCCACTCCGGATCCAAGCGATCCGAACCCAACAACAGACAAAATCGACTCTATAACTCCGGTTTTCACAGATCTATCCCGATCAACTCCGAATTCAAACAATCACAAACATCTCCACAACTCCAGCGAACTCAACTCTCCGATTCATCAACAAACAGACTCCGATCACCCAGATCCAACCACAACCTGCATAAATTCAGAAAACAATTGCGAAACGCATCCAAAACAAGTAAACTAACTCAAATTCCAGAAGATCATAGCAGCAAAACCAGAAATCAACATCATCGACATAACTGAAAATAAAACTCGCATAAAATACGGAATAAATGGTAAAAACAACCAGAGGTCCGAGCTTTGAACAGCAAAGCTCGGCGAAATCAGCAAAGTACGAAAGCGGAAAATAAATTGTTTCTTCGCCCCACAGAAGGACGGTGTTACAACCCAATCGAAAAAGTGAAAAAGCTAGATGTGAACCCAAAGTGCGTCACCCTGAATCTCCCCACGAAAAGAACCCAAGTGTGTGAAAAGTGAAGTAAGCTACATGCTGTTAGCGAGGCCTCCAACCGAGAAGCTCCCTCCAGCGTGCATGTTTCTCCCTTTTATAGATGCGGACATAACCTTCTAGAGTCTTCGTAAAAATCTCTATTCTACCCTTCAACTCCAAGGTTTCCTCCGTCAAGCAATTTTTCGCACATTGTTCACTTATCCGCCAGTTTCCTCGGGCGTGTGATTACCGCCTTCCCTTCCTGGACTTGGCGGATTCCTTCTACACACCTGGCTTAAAACAAGTGTTAGACCCTGTAAATTCACGGATTTTCCCCCTAGACCTATGCATGAAATTAGCCTTATCAAACTGCTCACACTTAAACCATGCTTGTCCTCAAGTATGAAAGACAAGAAAAAAGAAATAAGGCGAATTTCAATGCACGGTTCCCAAGAACGACTCTATAAACAAGAAACTAACATAAAAACAGACTCCTAGACCTAGACAACTACAGATTCAGAAAAGAAAAATAACACACAAAGAACACAAAATACAACAAATAAGCATGCACTAGTTTCAACTTTTAGGCAACGGTCCCCACAAGCTTAAGTTCTCTCTGATTGTCTACAGTCTTCAAATCCTCCCTCTTCCTTCGTCGACCTAAACGGTCCGTCAGTTTGTCAAGAAGCCTATGGATTTCCTAGCGGTTAGGTTCGCTCGATCGCTCATTCCTCACCAGGGATGTTAGGACCAAAACGCTCCAAAGTTAAAGTTACACCACTGATGCGTTGGGTTACGAGAGTTTCTCCTTTCTATCATCTTTTTTTTTCTAGGTCAGGTAATTTTTATTCTTTTTCCTTTTTTTTCCCTGGACTTCGTCCCCCTTTTTTTCAATTCTTTTTATACCTCCCCCTTTTTTTCAATTTTCTCCTCCCCTGGACTTCGTCCAGCTTATACCTCATTTTCCTGGACTTCGTCCAGCTTATACCAATAGTTCTGGACTTCGTCCAGCTTATTCCTCCATAACCCATTTTTCCTCCTTTGTACTCTACTCCCTAAGCATCAAGTGGCTGCCCATTTTTTACATGTTAGCTCAAAGTGTTTAGGCTTATAACTCACTTTTATAGTAGGGCTGCACGGCTAGGTTATCTAAAGCATCCTCTATCGTCCTCACTTCATCCAAACCGCTTTTGGTTTATTAAGGAAAAGGGCATCAAAGTTGACGTGTATCCTTTCTTCAATTGCTCTTACTAAGGGAATTTTTGCCTTATTGTATCCACTAACTCATGCAACACGCAAAAAAAAAAAAAAAAAAAAACTGAAGACTCTAAGACTCTTATTTACATACTGCACCTATTCCCTCCCCCTCCCACTTCACTCAAGCTTGTCCCCAAGCTATCCTAGTGAAGGGGGGAGAAACAGGGGAGTATGAACAACACAAAACATACCACAAAACGAACAAACAACATGCTAAAAACAAAACAAACTTCTCACACTTAGACCGTACACCGAGCTAAGTGGGAGAAAGTTCAACAACTAAAACCAAACATGCAAAAACGGCACAACCCCTTCTCACACTTAGACCAAAGAATGGGCTAAGTGTGGGAAATTGCAACACATAAGTACAGAACAAGCATACTGGCATAGAAAAACAAAAACAGAAAGCAATAAAAGATGAAAAGTAAAAGGTACTTGGGTTGGGGGGAATTAATTCGGGGTCTGGCCCCCTTGGGAGCCAGACTTGGGCGGCACGGCCTGTTGGGTCACTTTAGCCTTCTTTCTTGCCGGCGATTCCGGCTTCTCTGTCCTCTCTTCTGTCTGTCTGGGTACGGTCTTCTTTAAAGTCACGGGTCTAGCAGAAGACAGGATGGTCAGAGGCTTGGTGACTTGTGGCGGCTTCTGGATAGATAAACTTCCTGGACTTGGCGCCGTGGTTCCGCCACTGGATCCAGGAAGTGACTTTGGTGCGTCCGAAAATTTCTCGCGCAACCACTTCATCATCGTCATTATTAATGCGACACCTTCCGTCATCATCTCAGTACATCTGGATGATGTCTCCACCAGATCAGAAATGGGCCCCTTGAGGGCCACCATTTCCTCCCTAACCTTCCTGACTTCCGTTTTCATTTCGTCGATCTCCGTTCTTACTCCGACAACTTCTTTCCGGACTCCCTCAGCCCCAACACTGTCCTTCCCTTTACCCCGTAGGGCCACGATCTCTTCCCTCACCTTTTGAATTTCGAATATCATCCATCCGACTTCCTTCCTCATCACTTCCACTTCCACGACTGACTCTTTGGCTGCATCCACATCAGCAATTTCTGTCACCCCCGCCACCTCTTGCTCCTGTTTGATCTGGGCTTCCGACTTACCAACTTTATAAAAACAGACATCCCTCCCGTGCGTGATTAGCAGCCCCTTGTTGAAGAAGTAATCCATGTTGAAAACCTCTGGGGGTAGACACATCTTCACTTCTCGGCAGGACTTGTGGATCTTCATGATCACATTCCGCTGTAGATAAGCCCCGAGAAGATGGCATGTGTATAGATGCCGGGAAGGGTTGGCAGTTACTTGGTGGCAGGCTTGGGCTAACCAGTAGCCCAAGTGGACACCTACACCCGTGGCCATGCACCAAGTAAAGTATAAGTCGGGAGTCGTCAATGCGTTGTTAGCTGTGCCCATCAGATTATAGCTAATGAAGGTTTGGGCGAACCTTAGGATCCTGTTCTCGATATGGTGGGCCTTCGAAAAACTAGTTTTAAATTGACCCACCCTCGGGTGGGTCAAGAACTCCCATGCGCTCTGCGCTTTGAAACCTGGCGTGAACTTTGGTGGGCCGACCATTCTCTCGTTCCATAATCCTTCGTCATCTTCTGTACGCGTCAGCAGACCCATCCGTAAGGTCCACTCATGGATGCTCATCACATGTTCTTCGGTGAAGAGCTAGAAGTTAATGGAATCGGCATCCAAGTCGGTGGTAGATTTAAACCGAAAAGTCGAGAAAAATTCATGGGCCAAGTCTATCGGAACCTCAAGGGTGCTATGCTTTAGCAACCAGTCAAAGCCGATTGCCTCTATATACCCCCGAAATTCATCGTTGCTCGAGATCTCCTTTAGTTCCGCCGAGTCATACATCTTCCCGGACTTAGCAACCTTTCCTAAACCACTCTTCTCCGTGTATATTGCTGTGCGTTTTGGGTCCGCGAACTTCCTCATCTCGTTCAACAGCTCTTTAGTAATCCAGATTTCTTTCGGCTCAAAGTTGAGCTCCACCTCTTGTTCTTCTTCGGAGCCACTGGACCCATCAGGGCTTCCGGACTCAGCAGCGTACGGTACCTTAGCAGGTGGAGGGAGAGAGGGTTCAACGGACTTCCCTTTTGCTTTCTTGGTCGAGGAAGGAGCAATCTGTTTTCCTTTCCTTTTCCTCTCGACCGCGTATCGGCGCTCCTTCTTGTCGCTCTTCCCATCAGTAGGTCTAGGAGAGTTTACCTGGTCAGGAGCTGCAGGCTCTAGATCCAGCGACCCTGCTTCTGTCCGCGGGATGTGTTCCTCTATTTCATCACGTAAACCTCAACGAGCTTGCCTCCTTGCTTCCCGTGCGTTAACTGGTGAATCGGTCCTAACGGGGACATCAGTCAGATCTACCATCAAAGTCATCCCGTCGCCGCCGGGTTCTTGTTCAACATCAGCAACGAGGGCTTCTCCCTTGTCAGACATAAAAGGGGTCGCCCCCTTGAGATAAACAGGGGACTCTACCCCAACCAACTCTTGTTCAACGTGGGCTTCAATACCCACGGACTTCTCCGGGGTTTCCCCCTCTTTGACATCTTCCTCAACAGTTAGGGCTTCGGCGCCCTCAACCACTTCTGTGGTTTCCTCCGCTAATTTTCTATCAGAATTTAGGGCTTCGTCGCCCTCTGGAACATCACTACCAACAACTGGGATTTCCCCCCTCCAAACTTTTCCAAAACAGGGGATTCCCCCTCTGTACGACTATCAGCAACAACAGAAAGATCCACACCCACAGATTCTGGTAGGGTTTCTTTCTCCACAAAATCCACGGCGGCAAACACAGGGTTCACCCCCTCAGGAACTCCCTCAGCGACAGAATCTAACCTGGGTTCACTTACAGCCAATAATCCCAGCCCTGCCGCCAGATCTGCTTCTTCTTCGTGCTTTTCTACAGCGGCTGTCTCCGGGACGGCAGTGTCAGGTTCTGCGACGGCTTCCGGTTGGGATGTTGAAACCCCTGAAGTTTCCGGTGGGGGTGGTACGGCAGATGTTGAAACGGCCGGTACAGATTTCCTCATCACAGCCGCGAACATAGCAAATGCCTCCATCACCTTTTCTGGCCCCCCAAATTTTTGTAGGAGGTCAGCCATGAACGCCACCGTATTAGAATCGGCGGGTCCTGAAGTACTTCCGGCACCCTGTTTGTTGTCCATGAAGAATGCTGCAAAATTTTCATAGAAACTCGGACGGAATTTTCTCGATTAGGGTTAGAGAAATAAAACCTAAAGAGAAATTTTAGGGATTTTCGAATGTAGAGAGAGAGTGAGTAATGAAAAATAAAAAGCAGCACTCGGTTATTAGCTGATGGGTATGGACGAGGACAGTTTTGCAGGCATGACGCTAGCGACCGTACGTCTCCTCATAAAGGTGCCCCTTTAGTTTTTTGAAATCCGAACCGGTGCCAATTCCCTCCAATGTTTTGCTCCTCAACTCCCTGCCCCAGTAGATACTCTTTGCAGAACTACACACATAAAAAAAAGAATCAAACTAAAAAAATGAAACGCCAGACCCCCCAGGTCTAAGATATGACAATATCAAAAACATTCCCAAGGAGTCTGGTATTTCGAAAATATTTTTGGAAGATTATTTTTTCTGGTTTGTTTGAGTTTTCTTGATTTAAGGAAAATAATTAAATATTTACAAATTGTGTTCAAGTGTTCTTACGATTCCTAGGTCAGGTCATGGTAAAACTTCTTGGATACTGGACCTAGGAAATCCTTAAGGACACTCACTTCCTAGACCGATCAGGCGATATCAGAGAGTGCGCGTAGTGGCATTTCGTCCACTACACACAGCTCCGAGTTATCCCTAAATACCTTCACACGATGAACGTTGACAAGAAAATGAGTTGAGTTTGAAGCACTTCCCTGGATCTCTACTGCTCCATTTGCACGAAGACTCACAATAGTGTATTGTCCAGTCCATTTGGACTTCAGCTTACCAGGCATTAACTTGAGTCGGGATTGGAACAGGAGAACTTTCTGCCCAACTTGCAGTTCCTTGGTCCGGAGATTCTTATCATGCCAAAGCTTGGTCTTTTCTTTGTACCACATCGCTGATTCGTAAGACTCAAGCCTCAATTCTTCCAACTCCTGGAGCTGCAGTTTCCTCTCTCCCTCACAGGCTTGAGGATTCATATTAATCTCCTTGACTGCCCAGTACGCCCTATGCTCAATTTCCACCGGCAAGTGACACATCTTGCCGAATACTAACCTATAAGGAGACATTTCAATGGGCGTTTTATATGCTGTTCTGTATGCCCATAGTGCGTCATCAAGTCTCTTACTCCAGTCATTCCTTGACGAATTAACCGTCTTTTCCAGAATCGCTTTGATTTCTCTGTTTGATATTTTAGCTTGCCCATTTGATTGAGGATGATATGGTGTGGATAGGCGATGGTGAACTCCGTACTTTCTCATTAGAGCTTCAATAGTCCGGTTACGGAAATGCGTCCCATTATCAGATATTATAGCTCTGGGCACTCCGTACCTGTTAAAGATGTTAGCTCTAAGAAATTTCGCTACCTCTTTGGCTTCACACGATGTGGTCGCCTTGGCCTCTATCCACTTTGAAACATAATCAACTGCCACAAGTATGTATGCGTTCCCGTATGAAGACGGAAATGGACCCATTAAATCCATTCCCCAGACATCGAAGATCTCACACACAATCACTGGAACTTGTGGCATTTCGTCCCTCCTAGAGATTCCCCCTGTCTATTGACACCTCTCACAGTTCTGACAATACTCGAAAGCATCCTTATGCAATGTAGACCAGTAAAAACCACTATCCAACACCTTCCTTGCAGTCTTCCTAGGTCCAAAGTGACCTCCACAAGCTAGGGCATGGCAATGGTTCAGCACATCCCTTTGTTCCCATTCTGGTATGCATCTTCTAATCACTTGGTCAGCTCCCATTTTCCACAAATACGGGTCGTCCCAGAAATAATACTTGGCCTCGCTTTTGAGCTTCATCCTCTGGGCCCGGGAAATTTCCTGCGAACTGGGCACCTCTCCAGTGACCAAGTAGTTTGCCAAGTCTGCGAACCATGGCTCATCGTTTAGACGACATTTTCCTCTCTCAGAATCACCTGGATCTGTTAACGCCATGATCTTTTCCCAATTGACGGGTCTAGGAAGTTCTCCTAAATAGTACAGATGTTCCTCGGGGAATGCATCTGGAATTGTTTCCTCGGTCTCCCCTTGAAAAATACGACTCAAGTGGTCAGCCACCTTGTTCTCAGTTCCTTTCTTATCCTTGACCTCCCAATCAAATTCTCGTAAAAGTAACACCCAACGGATTAATCTTGGTTTGGACTCCTTCTTCACCAGCAGGTACTTAATAGCCGCGTGGTCTGTGAAAACGGTCACCTTCGACCCCAGCAAGTATGGGCGAAACTTCTCGAATGAGTATACAACAGCCAGCATCTCCTTTTCAGTGGTGTCATAATTCTTCTGAGCTTGATTCAGTGTCTTGGATGCATAAAAAATCACGTAGCTTCTCCCATCAACTCTTTGACCTAGCACCACTCCCACGGCGTAGTCGCTTGCGTCGCACATGATCTCAAAGGGTAGATTTCAGTTGGGCGCTCTAATAATGGGAGCAGAAACTAACCTATCCTTCAACAACTGAAAAGCTTTTTTGCACTCCTCATCGAAAACAAACTCCACATCGTTATGCAATAAGTGAGTGAGTGGTTGAGCAATTCTCGCAAAATCCTTTATAAACCTCCTATAAAATCCTGCATGCCCTAGGAATCCTCTCACCTCTTTCTGATTCGTCGGGTAAGGCAGTTTTGAGATAACATCGATTTTTGCTTGATCTACTTGTATGCCTATTTCCGATACCACATGCCCTAGGACAATTCCCTCGGGGACCATAAAGTGGCATTTCTCGAAATTCAAAACCAAGTGCTTCTCCTGACACCTCCTCAGCACTACATCCAAACTTGCCAAACACGAGTCAAATGAATTCCCGTACACAGTGAAGTCATCAATAAAAATCTCGATGCAATCCTCCAGGAGATCCGAGAAGATACTCATCATACACCGCTGAAAGGTGCCTGGCGCATTGCACAGACCAAACGGCATCCGGCTATAAGCATACGTTCCAAAGGGACACGTGAAAGTTGTCTTCTCCTGGTCCTCGGGATCCACATAGATTTGAAAATACCCACTATATCCATCCAGGAAGCAGAAATATTGCTTGCCCGCCAACCTCTCCAACATTTGGTCAGTGAAAGGTAACGGGAAGTGATCCTTCTTAGTAGCCTCGTTCAGCTTCCGGTGGTCAATACACATCCTCCACCCAGTAACAAGTCGAGTGGGGACCAACTCATTTTTATCATTCTTAACCACCTGTATTCCTGACTTCTTCGGTACCATATGTACTGGACTAACCCATTCACTGTCTGGTATGGAATATATGATTCCTAGGGATAGCAGCTTCAATACTTCCTTCAGCACTTCTTCCCTCATGTTCGGATTCAACTTACGTTGCGGGTCCCTGCAGGCTTTTGCTCCTTCTTCTAGACGAATGTGACGCATGCCCATATCTGGACTGATTCCAACCAAGTCAGAGAGTGTCCACCCAATAGCCTTCTTGTGTCTCCGGATCACATTCAGCAATTTCTCTTCTTGTCCCTCGGTCAAGCTGTTGTTAATAATTACCGGGAAATTTTCATTCTCCTCCAGATACGCATACTTGAGCCCAGGTGGAAGCGTTTTCAATTCTTTCTTGGGGACATCTTTTTCCTGGGGCAAGGGATTTTTCTCTGGACTCTGTTGCGATTCCCTTCTTAGACTCAGTAGAACTGTCCATGCTCGCCACATAAGGTGCCTTCCTTGATCTAGCTGGCTTCGGGTTCGCACAGAATTCCAGAATCGCTTCAACTAGCTCATCATCTGATAACTCACTCGTGTTCATTGCTTGACACTAACTAGCTACTTCTCTATCAATGGCATGACTCATCTCGGAATTCTCGATCTGTTCCCGCATTAATTCTGTCTCAAGGTATTCCTGGACCAAGGGGTTAATAACATCTATAGCATGCAAATTTTCGACGTCAAGAGGTTTTTTGATTGCCTCATCTATGCTGAATGTATATTTCTCCCCATTATAATCAAGGCAGATGGTACCATAAAAAACATCAATGATAGTCTTGGCGGTACGCAGGAAGGGTCTCCCTAAAAGTACTCCGCCAGACTCTGCAGATTCATTATCACTCATTCTAATCACATGGAAATCAGCTGGGTACAAGAAGTCATGTACCTTTACTATTACATTCTCAAGCACTCCTTCAGGACAAATGCATGACCTGTCTGCCAATTGGATCACAACTTTCGTGTCCACCATGCCTACCCCTACTAACTTCTTGTATATAGATAGTGGTAACACATTTATGGATGCACCTAAATCGCACATAGCATGCTCGATTTTTACATCACCAATAGAGATGGGTAAGGTAAACATACCTGGATCATTGCATTTCGAAGGCATCCTCCGCTTTTGAATCACTGCAGAGACGTTCTCGCCTATCATAATTTTCCCACTGGGTCTAGCCTTCCCAGCTATAAATTCCTTGATGAACTTGCTAAACACCGGCAATTTCAAGGCCTGTAAAAATGGTAGATTAATCTTCAATTTCCTGAAAATATCCATGAAGTCCACCGGTTCTTCCTTCTTCTTCTTGGCTTCCCCCCGGCTTGGGAAAGGCTTCAGTCGCTTCCCTGTTCCTGTAGAGCTTTCAGCTAAGAATTCTCCAGTTTCCTCCCTTACTGCCTCGTTCTCCAACTCCGGATCTGGATCGAGGAAAAAAAGCTCAGCTGACCTTGGCAAGGGTTTCTCCAAATCCCCTGTCTTAAGGTCATCCTTGACCCAGGAAGTTCCTCCCTCCACGTTCCTAGGCTAAGAATTGTATTCTCGTCCTTGCCTTCCTTGGGGCTTGTCGCTTCTTTCGTTCTTACCACTGGCCCATCATATCCTTTCCCGGATCTCAAGGTAATCTGACTTATATTCGCTCTATCCGGTGGCTTTACGGAGGCGGGAATCTTCCCTTCATTTCCCCTCATATCACTCAAAGAAGCGGCTATCTGGGATAACTGCTTGGCCAGCATATCCATTGCAGCCTTTTGCTCCTGTTGAGCATCTTGAAGCTTGTGCACTACGTCATTATTCGATTGCAGGTTGTTTTGCATATGCTGCTGAGAACTGACGAAAAGAACCCAAGTGAACTAAGCTACAGGCTGTTAGCGAGGCCTCCAACCGAGAAGCTCCCTCCAGCGTGCATGCTTCTCCCTTTTATAGATGCGGACATAACCTTCTAGAGTCTTCGTAGAAATCTCTATTGTACCCTTCAACTCCGAGGTTTCCTCCGTTAAGCAATTTTTCGCACATTGTTCACTTATCCGCCAGTTTCCTCGGGCGTGTGATTACCGCCTTCCCTTCCTAGACCTGGCGGATTCCTTCTACACACCTGGCTTAAAACAAGTGTTAGACCCTGTAAATTCACGAATTTTTCCCCTAGACCTATGCATGAAATTAGCCTTATCATCCCGCCATACCAACGGGGAGGCTAGCAACAGGGTAATCAATTCTACAACCATCAGCCATACCTGCTCGAACATTACGAGCGATCTGACTACCCGCAGCCCAACCATGGAGGGAGGCCGCCAAATTAGAAATATAACCGCTACTCCAATGATAGCTCGAGCAGTATGATAGTACCGCACCACACAAATGATGCGATGCAGGAAATCTAGGAAACTCAGAGGGAGCAGCGGGCGACATTAGAGATGCTGACACAACAACTTTCTCTAGTTGCAACGTCGCTAGGAGAGTTAAAGGGAAATGACGGAAGAATTCCAGCTACTGAACAGCCGCCTGGGCGTGAACACATTAGCGAAGTGTCCCTAAGGTTGGGAAGGGTCTACCAAGGCCCCAGTTATCCTGCGACGTCCCAAACAATTGATCCTGGACCAAACCGTGAAGAGAAGGAAGAGAAAGACAAGGAAAAAGTGGGAGATGAAACCTCAGAAGGAAATCAGAAAGAGGGGGGGTGAGAAAGTTAAGCCGTATCCGTACCGCGGAATGGTGGCAAGAAGGAAGGATGCCACAATCGACGTGGCGAGTGTGTTCAAAGATGTGGACGTAAAAGTACCACTCTTAACGGCATTTAAAATGCCCCATGTCAGCAAGTTTATTAAAGACTACCTGGCAGGGAAAGTCAATGAGGAGGGTAGAATGATTGCAGATGAAACTGTCTCTGCCGTGATCCAACGGAATGACCTCCCTTCAAAGAAGACTGACCCAGGAATGTTCACGCTCCCAATTTCAATCGGAGACATCCAGGTGGAGCACGCCATGTGCGACCGTGGGGCATCTATCAATGTTCTGCCATACTCCATCTATCAACGGCTGGGAAAGGCAAAGCTAGTCGACACGGATATAATGATACAGCTGGCTAACAGATCATGTATTCACCCGGAAGGAATTTTGGAAGATGTTATTGTTAAGGTAAATAACTTTCTGTACCCAGCTGATTTCTTCGTAATCAAGATGACGGAGCCCGCAACAAAGGAGTCAAGCGGAGTCCTACTAGGACGGCCGTTCTTGTCCACAGCCAGCACTATCATATACGTACGGAATGGAACGATCAGCCTAGATTTCAAAGGAGAACAGTATACGTTCAATATTGATGAGGCCATGAAAAGGCCAGCCGACGGAGATAACGTGTACTCCATCGATGTGACTGAGCCCTTGGTACAGGAGTATTTGGAGGAAGAATTTTTAAAAAGGCAGTTCACTGACTCCGCCGCAGATAAGGAAGTCGAAAAGGAAGTGGAAGAATGGTTTGAGACCATGAAGGTCGGAGAAATGGACGATCAAGCCGTCGCAAGTGCAATAAATGATTTTTGCGAGCGCCCAAATCCAGCTGGGTCAAGTGGGACAGCTCAAGTATCTAGCCTAGCGAAGCGGCATGATCAAGGCGAGCTACTGGAAATAGACACAGCAGAAAACCCTCTGCCCAATGAAGAACCAAAACCTGCAAAAGAGTTAAAACCCCTTCCCGCACATCTAAAGTACGCCTACCTGGGTAAAGATGAAACCAAGCCTGTCATCATCAACAATCAATTAACCCAGGGGCAGGAAGACAGATTGCTGGAAGTATTAAGAAGGAATCAGAGGGCCATCGGCTGGAAGCTGACAGATTTGGTAGGCATCAGCCCGGACTTATGCATGCATCACATCCGACTGGAGGAAGGAGCCAAGCCACACCGCGACCAACAACGGAAACTCAACCCCAACATGAGGGAAGAGGTGCTAAAGGAAATCGTCAAGTTGGTTTCAATCAGGATTATCTATTCCATTCCCGACAGTAACTGGGTCAGCCCAGTGCACATGGTGCCTAAGAAAGGAGGGATTCAAGTGGTAAAAAATGAAAAAAAAGAGCTAATCCCGACAAGGCCAGTTACTGGATGGAGAATGTGCATAGATTACAAGAAGCTGAACCAAGCTACGAAGAAGGATCACTTCCCTCTGCCGTTCATTGATCAAATGTTGGAGAAGTTGGCAGGGAAGCAGTACTTCAGTTTCCTGGATAGTTATAGTGGCTATTTCCAGATTGCTGTGAATCCAGAAGACCAGGAGAAGACAACGTTCACCTGCACTTTTGGCAGTTACACTTACAGGAGAATGCCTTTTGGCCTCTGTAACGCCTCAGGTACCTTCCAGAGATGCATGATGAGCATTTTCTCAGACCTATTGGAGGACTGCATTGAGATTTTCATGGACGATTTTACTGTCTATGGGGATGATTTTGATCAAGGGCTGCATAGTCTGAATAGGGTATTGGAAAGATGCCGCCAGAAGGACTTGGTTCTGAATTTCGAGAAATGCCATTTTATGGTTACCGAAGGATTAGTCTTTGGCCACATAGTGTCAAGCAGAGGGATCGAGGTCGACCCAGCAAAGATAGCGGTCATTGCAAAACTTCCATATCTTACCAACCAGAAGGAGATCGGAGCCTTTCTGGGGCACGCTGGGTTCTATAGACGATTCATAAAAGATTTCGCAAAGATAGCCCATCCACTGACACGACTTCTTCAGAACGAGGTCGACTTTGAGTTCTCAGATGCTTGCAAAGCCGCGTTCCAATTTCTAAAAGATCGATTGATAAGCTCTCCAATAATACGTGTCCCCGACTGGAATCACCCCTTTGAGGTGATGTTCGATGCTAGTGACTATGCTATGGGGGCAGTATTAGGTCAGAAAATCGAAGGGAAGAGTTATGTCATCTTTTACGCCTCCAAAACTCTGAATCAGGCACAAAAGAACTATGATGTGATCGAAAAGGAGATGCTATCGGTAGTCTTCGCGTTTGAAAAGTTCAGACCATACTTGCTTGGTTCCAAAGTAATTGTTTATACAGATCATGCGGCCATCAAATACCTCTTAGCAAAAAAGGAGTCAAAGCCGCGGTTAATCAGGTGGGTACTCCTTCTACAGGAAGTTGATTGGGAAGCATTGGATAAGAAAGGATGTGAGAACAAGGTGGCAGATCACCTAAGTCGAATTTTGCAAAAGGACAATGAAGAAGCAATTCCAGACGCTTTCCCTGAAGAGCATCTCTGCCTGATCGAGTCATCACCTGAATGCCGGTGGATCAACCAAGCGGAAGGAGTTGATCAAGGTAACTAGAGAAGCAAGGGACAGAACACGAGAAAGGAGCCATGGTTCGCGGACATGGCCAACTACTTGGTAACGGGCTAGTTACCTAGAAGTGATGAGATTACAAGAGCACAGAAGCTAAAGCTTAAAAGCGATTCCCGATACTTCTATTGACACGATCCTTACCTATGGAAAATGGGGGCAGATCAAGTAATCCGACGATGCATTCCAGAGTGGGAACAGGAAGATGTGATGATCCACTGCCACGCACTGGCTTGCGGTGGGCACTTTGGACCGAAGAAAACAGCAAGGAAAATACTTGATAGCGGGTTTTACTGGCCTTCCATCCATAGGGAGGCTTATGAGTTCTGCAAGAAGTGCCCTCGATGCCAACTTACTGGAGAGATATCTACTAGAGACGAGATGCCTCAAAACCCCATTATTGTCTGTGAAATATTTGATGTATGGGAAATGGACTTTATGGGACCCTTTCCTGCGTCTGAAGGCAATCTCTATATACTAGTGGCAGCGGACTATGTGTCCAAATGGATTGAGGCAAAGGCAACTAGGACGTGTGAGTCCAGAGAAGTAGCGAAGTTCTTGAAATCAAACATATTTACCCGATACGGGGTACCACGGGCTATCATCTCTGACCAAGGAACTCATTTCGTAAACAGAACTATTGAAGCCTTGATGCGGAAGTATGGAGTCCACCACCGCCTATCCACACCTTATCACCCGCAATCCAATGGTCAGGCTGAGGTTTCTAATAGAGAGATAAAGGCTATCCTAGAGAAGACAGTCAATCCCACGAGGAAGGACTGGAGCCGTCGCCTGGAGGACGCACTCTGGGCATACAGGACCGCTTTCAAAACGCCTATAGGAATGTCCCCATACCGGCTGGTATTTGGAAATATGTGCCATCTGCCGGTGGGAGTGGAGCATCAAGCTTACTGGGCCATCAAGGAAATGAATATGAATACCGACGCAGGGACTGCAGAAAGAAGAATGCAACTACAGGAGCTTGATGAGCTCCGTCTGGATGCCTACGACTCTGCTATGTGGTATAAAGAAAAGACGAAGATGTGGCATGATAAGAATCTCCGTAAGAAGGAGCTCAAAGTAGGCCAGAAAGTGTTGCTATTTCAGTCCAGGCTGAAATTGATGCCAGGGAAGTTCAAATCAAGGTGGATAGGTCCCTATACCATTGTCGCCGTCCGAGCGAATGGTGCAATCGAACTCCAGGGAGGCGATTCAGATTCGCCTTCCTTTATGGTGAATGGTCATAGGGTAAAGCCATACAGAGAAGGAATGGAGGTATTTGTGGTGGACGACATTCCACTACTCATGCCTAACTCTCTCCAGTAATCAGGCAAAGGGAATGATCAGGTACTCATAGGTAGTCTACTTGATCAAGCGGAAAAGTCTCAATCTATTAAACTGATCAAGTGACACCCTAGGGGGACCCGGTCAAAAAACCCTTAGGAATTAGTGTAAATAGCTTTTAGTAAGTTTTATTTTTTATTTATTATTATTCAAGTTAAAAAGATGGAAGAAAGGAGGAAGACTGATCAAGTGGAGCTAATTAAGTTTCACTAAGAATTAATTGTCCACTTGATCAGTGCATTTCAAATTTAATTGGTGGTACAACGATTAAGTTGAGCAGGGCAGGAGATGAAAGGATGTGCGCAGCCACTGAAAAGGTGTCAGGAAGCGCCATCCGACACAGTGAAAGGACACCCTGGAGAGAGGAACGAAGCGTATCAGAGAAGCTAGGCCAGCTGGCACTCTGAAAAGGCGCGCCCGCACTTGAAAAGTCGCAGGGATCTCAACAGTGGAGAATCCCAATAGTCGCAATATCATTATAAAAGGCAGATTTCAGATCCGCAAATTAGTTTTACCTAAGCCGCCTGTCTCTCTTTCCTTTTTGCTCTCACCAAAAATTCCCTCAAGATCAAACCTCTTTTCCCAGAACATCATCTTCTTCACCGAAACCTACATTACCAGTAAAAATGCTGCTCAAACAACTCTCAACTTCATCCTCCTCTTCCAGTTCCAGTGCTGATAATGGTAACCAAGAAACTGCCTCACAAACCCATATAGAAAACCCTAGCCCACCTACACCAACCACCGCTCCACAACGGCGCTTGACGAGAATCCTCCGAAGTTTTCCCTCTGATATAGATATCACGACGAGTTTAAAGCGTCTGAGTCCAGAGCGGACCATATTGCTGATCCGGCCCTTCGCCTTGCCCAAGCCTTCCTAGCCTGCAACCTCCTGGGCCAAGCAAATACATTGTCAATTCTTACTCTAGCCGAGCTCTATTTCATGTGGTGCATGAAGGACCAAAGGAGAGTGCACCTGGGCTATTGGATTACCCACTCGATAAGTCAGATTGCCAATCGCCCCGCCCGCCACCTCAACGTCTGCCACCTTCTCGGAGCATACCTAAGGCGAAATTGGACCCTGGAATTCCAGGAGGGTGTGGAGCTTCCCGATCGCTGCCCAAAACCTGAACTGTTTAACATTGATTTATTTGTAAGAATTCAGGCGCTCGAACGACTGCGTGACGGAAAACATCGCTTCATCTCAAAGGCTCGGAAGGAGAAGCAGGCAGAACAACAGGAGGACAGACGAGAAGAGCTAGAGGAGGTCAGACGCGAGAGAAGGAGGAGGATAACAGATCAACCGGCGAGCCCCGACAGGCAGCCAAGGCAGAGGTTGGAGCTAGCAAATGTAGCAGAACCAGAGGAGGCTGCACGTGCTACAAATGAATGGAGACTCCGCATGGAGCAAATGCTGACGCAGCTAGTAGCAAATTCGGACACCCAACTGGTCTCTCAGTCCAGGGTTCTGCAGGCTATTTGCCAGCTGACCCTCGCTATGCAAACACCACTTCCCTCTGCAAGCTCTCCTCCACCTTGGCACCCGCCATCCTCTAGGCCACCCTCAGCGTCCCCCAGTCAGCTCCGCAAGCATTGAGTATACCCCCCCGATCTCTACTCATTTCAAGTTCCAAAACTTTTTTAGTTTTATTTGTTTTTTTTGGGTATGTATAACTGTTATTCTGCTCCACACCATACTTAGACCTATATTGGGTCTAAGTGTGAGAAGTATGCATGTCCACTTTTGCTATCTGTTTTGTTCGTCTGCCCATATCTGTTTTGGTTTCCGTTTTTCTGTGTTTCTTAGCATGTTTTGATTATTGGCACCGCCTCACACTTAGCCCAATGCTTGGTCTAAGTGTGAGAAGTTTCCCTTGTTTGTTTTTGTGTAAATTGCATGTACCTAACCCTTCTTTCCACTGCATCCAGTCCCTCGAGGACGAGCTCATATGCAGTGGTGAGGGGGGACGGGTTAGTTACAGAAAATTCATTCATGCTAAAATTTTTCAAATATTACAAATTTTAGATAGCAATAAGATAGGAAATATGCATGAAATTGGATAAATGAAAGACTTGATTACTTCGTGGAAGAGTTAGAGAAATGATTCAGTACGCTCACATGTAAAACTTGATTGCGAAAACTTGATCAATTTGAATGACTCAAGTATGATGGAATCGGTCAATTTCTAAACCAACTGTGAAGCCTCTCTATATGTGAGTTATAAGCCAAAAGTATAACACTTTCTACTACTCTTTACAAAAGAAAAATTACGAGAGGCTAACTTTTAATATTGAGATGAAAATTGCACAAGTAGTGAGGA
Source organism: Salvia splendens (assembly GCF_004379255.2). NCBI lineage: Eukaryota > Viridiplantae > Streptophyta > Magnoliopsida > Lamiales > Lamiaceae > Salvia > Salvia splendens. Next base: position 21,936,073 of record NC_056047.1, on the reverse strand, counting down.
CTAAAGGCATTAGGATTTAACCAGTTGAGCCGTTTTTCTTCCTTCGTTCCACGACCACCCTCATTACTAAATGCACCCCTTAGTTAGCCACTTTGAGCCCATACACTCTTACCCATTCTTTGAAACCTTAAAACCAAAAATTTTCGTATCACATGAGGGAAGAGGGTCAAGGAGATGAAATTTATCAAGGGGAACAAAAGGGGATAGCAATAGAATAAAAAAAATTTAAAAGGTAGCCGGGTCGATCAAGTTAGACAATCAGGTTGATCATATAAAAAAATTGAGAAAAGGTTTAAGAAAAGAAAGAGGCAGGAAATAGTTGCAACCTACCCAAGAAAAAAATAAAATAAAGCCGAAAGTTATAAGGCTAAGGGTCAACATTGACCGAGAAGGAGCATCAAGTGGAAGAAGAAATAAACACCCCAAATTTGATCCAGCAAGTTTAGTCAAATCTTTGGCTTTTTGATTCATGTGATTTTCCCTTTTAAACTTAGAACCCCTAGGACCCTACCCTAACAAGTTACTACCCCTGAGCCATGTTACAACCCGAAACAAAGACCTTAAGGAACTATCTTGTGCAGTTCGATTCAAAGTATTAAATTTGTAGCAACACCGAGTGAACAGTCCTAACATCTCTGGTGAGAAATGAGTGACTGAGTGAATCCAACAGTGGTTTTTAAATTGAGCAATCTTGACAAGCTGACTCCTTAATCAAGCAGAAGCGAAAAAACAAAAAACATAAGCTACTGGTTAATGGTATGACCTCGACCTCGGGTATGATTGTTGGAAAATTATTCGGTCCAATGCATACATGTGAATACGTGTTTTTAGTTCTTGTTCTTCTTTCTTTTGCTTGTGAAATAAGTAAACCATGCCTGAAATTTGCCTTATCTTTTTCTCTTTCTTTTTCTTTCTCTTTATACTAGAGGACAAGTATGTTTTAAGTGTGAGCAGTTTGATAAGGCTCATTTCATGCATCGGTTTTGGGGGTAAAACATATACTACTTGATCGGTTTATCGCGCAAACAAGTGTTAAAATGTGCAGAAATGCTACTTGTCCAAGGCAGCAAGGCCGAACTAATCAAGTACGTACAAAAGGCGAAAAAGGCCAAAAATCGGGGGAGTTGATCAAGGGGCGAGGTCAAGTAGTTAAAGTGGGGACCGCTGGTTTCTAGAAGGAAAACGTGAGGAAATGAGCTGGATGTGGCGCACCATTCTGTTACCCAGGACGACGTTCTAGAAGGGGACACGTGCTAGCTTGTGAAGACGCCAGGACGAATCGATCAGAAATTTGTTATCCAAAAGCGTCGTTATTCTAGAAGAAAGAGCACGTAGCAATCAATGAGTCGCTCATCCTCTGCATGAGTGAATATTCCCTGTCAAGATCGTTATCCAGCTGGAGGCCGAATCGAGCTTATAAATAGAGGCTGCGCCACCACAAGAAAGTATTCGAGACTTTACTTTCCGCCTAGTTTAGCTTAGTTTATCTTAGTCCAGCTCTCTAGCTTAGTTTAGCTTAGTTCAGCTCTCTTAGCTTAGTTTAGTTCATATCTCTAGTTTAGCTTAGATAGCGTAGTTAAAAGGGCGACCGAAGGGAGCGCTGCAGAATATGTATTTCTGTCGGCGTAACTTAAGTTTCCCGCTGAGATTCTTCTCAGTTTACCGCTTTCTTTATTTTCGAAGTGTTAGCTTAGTTTATTTTTCATGCTGTAATCGTATCTTAGTTTAATCGAAGTTATTCTCTCTTTTAAATCGTGCATTTACTTATCTGTTATTACCTGCAATTTACTTGACCCAATGTTTAAATTTCCGTTGATCAAGCTAGCTAGTTTGAATTCTGCCTAGATAAAAACTGTAGTTAAAACTCCCAAGTTAAAGCGTGGCAGCAGCCAACCCCCCTGTTCACTACTCACACACTCGACACACCAACTTCTCTGTGGGATCGACCCTGAACTTGCCGCTTTACTGTTAAAGTAGTGCGAAATCGGGAGTTATAAATATTATCTTTGGCGCGTTTCGATTCGAGGATTGATTCGATTAAGTGGCAACGACAATTTGCTAACTGGTCCAACCGATTCAGTTATCCTCCATATAACTTGATCCAATCTTAATCCGCGCGTTTCCGAGCCCGCCAGACAAATTTAGGTTAAACTACATTGTTTGTTAAGATTTGAAGTTGAGAAATTGTGGTGGATCCATAATTATAATTAGAATTTTAAAAAGGGAGCGATGCAATATTAATTTCCAGTTCCATCATAAAACACATTAATGTAACATCTGATAAATTTGATTCGACATATTTATTGAGCTTAACTAAAATAACGTGAAAGTCGTCCCAATCTATTTCATTATAAATTTGTTTTGCCTTTTTTAATTGACACTAGAAATTCTCGGGAGCAAACACGGTTTTTTGAATGTGTGATGCTATTATGCTAGACAACCAATTAGGGCATTCATAAGGGCCTATCCGCCCATCTCAGAGCTTATCTTCATTTTTTAATGCAACGTTAGTAGGCCCATCCCAGAGCCTATCTCCCTCAAATGAGAGCACATACCAAAGTTTATCTCAAAGCCTATCTCATTTCCACATCATCACTATTTTATTTCACTCTTTTAATATTTGTTAATGTAATAATAATTAAAGACAACATAAAATATAAAAAAAAACATATTTCATTTTAAAAACTAAATAAAGCATAAATGTCTAAATAATATAAATGAAATTACATAATAAATTCATTCTTCGATGTATAACAATATTAGAAAACACAATACAACGAGAAACGAATTTAAATAAAACATCAACCCCTGCCGCTGTTGTTCAACAATCTCCGATACACGCTCCCACATCTGGAATATGATTGGGTTGCTCTCGCCGACGTCGGAATCGGAATCAGAATCCGAATCCGAATCCGAACTGGGGGTGAAATTAAACATTTCTAGTGAGAAAATATGTGAAATATAGAAGGATGTGGGTGTGTGAAATGAAGGAGAGGAGATTGAGTTATTTATATAGGAGAAGAAAATTAAAAAATTAATAAAAAAACAAAAATCGGCTCCGCCATCGGCCCGAGCCTCCGCAATGGAGGTCTATCGAGGGCCGATGGGGGCATTGGCTGAGCCCATTGATCGGCGGAAGGGTGGAGGCGTTGGAGAAGGTCGATCGGCCCTCCCTCTGCAATGGAGGCCGATCGGCGGCAATGTGGTGGCCGATCGATCGGCTGTGGCGATCGGCCACCATTCCCAATGCCCTTATACAAGGATAAATTAATAAATATAAATGTCAATTAACAGAGAAGTAGTTAGTAGATTGGTTAAGATTACTTATATAATCTTTGTTTTATTTTCAAGAGAGAGAAAGATACGAGACATTTAATTTTGTAAAATTAAATGCAATGACGACGCTCTACTTTCGGAGTAGATAACCGTGGTATATTCATTTTCTCTAAACCGATTCCCGGTGAGTGAGAAATTATGAACTAAAGTTTGTCACAATTGTTAGCTATAAATGAGCTATGAGATAAAGTCAAGGGATTAATTAAAAAGTGTTAATTATCCCACATTGGTGGAGAGAACCTTATTAAACAAGTATTTAATAAGAAGGATTATTACATGTAATAATTCTAGTGGACTAAGATGGGCTGTAGAGCCCACACGCGCGCCCACGAGCGCGCCGACGCCGCCCGCCCCGCCATGAGCCAGAGCCCTTGTCTGTGTCCTTGGATCTTGGCAATTGGTCTTTGGGTGGTCTTTGGACTGTTCTTTGGGCTTGGTTGTGGGCTCGGAGCTTGGGTTCGACCCATGGCTGGTTGGTCTAGTTCTTTTTAGAGCACCAACGTTTCCACTTCAGCGAGCCAAGCGGGATGACACCTTGTCAGTATGACGCGGTAAAGTCAATGTGGCTGACACGTGATGAAGTCCACGCCGTGAACGAACCTAGACGCGCAGCGTGTCCCGATACGTCCGTCCATGATCAGCCTCTCCAGCTCCCGTAACGGCTTGTAACCTCGGCGGTTACAGTCAAGCCATCATGACACACATAATGGTTGTTGACTCCATCAATGCCCAATGGGTAGACTTGGCCTATAAATAGGCATGCATCCCTTGCATTCTCTAGACATTGCAAACCAAACATATCATTTGCATAGCTCTCTCCCTCTTTTTGCATAGTCTTATGTCGAAGCTATGCCCTCACTATCATCTAATTCACCGAAGCTTGTTCTGTTTGCGGTGCTGCAACGAACAAGACGAAGTCGTTTTATCTTTGGGGACGACACGCCAATCTAAGAGCACTTCCGGGGCGTATCTCGTCTTGCAGAAAGAGGACTCCTCGACACGGCTTACATCTTTACGGTTTATAGTTTTGATTTGTTATTTTAATTCAGTTTATTTTAGTGCAATCTCTTATTGTTCATTGGGTTATATTACGGCGACTAGTGTTTATCTTTGTATCACAACATTCAAAACGAACAGTTATTGATTTGCATATCTTCCCCATATAATTAGTTTCTTATTCCCTAAATTAGGGTATTTAGCATTATAAATAGGGACGTTGTTATTCCTTTCCATCATTCAAGAAATATCAAATTATCTTATTTTCCTTTTATCGTGTTTTACTTTCTTTTGCAATCCTAAATCTTGGTTTGGTTTACGAGCAAAGGAAAATAAGATAATTTGGAAACGAATAACAAGCTCCTTATTTATAATGCTAAATACCCTAACTTAGAGAATAAGAAAATAATTATATTGCTAAATACCCTAACTTAGAGAATAAGAAACTAATTATATAGAAAAGATATGTAAATCAATAACTAACTAAATAATAGCATATAGGAAATATTCATAGAGATATGCTCGTATCATAGAGTTAGTGAATTTAACAATTTGAATTCAAATAATACATTAATCACATAGTACATAACATTTAGTAGCGTAATATTTAACATTGAATCAAAATAAATATTCCACCTTATCTTTACTCCCTCGGTTTCCTTTTTTTCATTTTTCTTTGTTCATTAATTTTTTCTAATTGTTCCATTTACAAAAGTGCAATATCATATCTTAAATTATAATCACTCACTTAACTAATTTTAAGTTTAATATAGTACTATTTATCGATTGATGTATGTTCCAAATGGCATGAGGAAAAGAAAATTGAGTTATACAATTTAGTTTAGGTATTAAATTTAAGATTTTAATTTTTATCATATTAAAATGGCTATTAGGGAATATTAAAAAAATGAGCAAATCAAATAATTTGATAGAATCATATGTATAGATTTGATTTCTTGGATGCTCATTTACCACCAAAATTGAGTGTCTATTACCATTATCATTTCCCTTTTTTCTTTTAATTCTCTGTTTTGCAATTCTCGCTCATAACATGAGTCGATTTTTTCTTGCATAATTATGATCAATCTATCCATGTATAATATATTAATTGTTGTAGCATATGCCTATTGTCATTTAGCATTTCATCAAAACATATAGAGGTCAACTACTTGGTTAGTAATGATTTTGTTATAAGGATTATTTTTACAAATTAAATAATTAAATAAAAACAATTCAATGCTCTATCTATTTTATGCTTATAGAATTTAAATGCATCCAAATTGTTCTTCCATTAAACACTAATATCATTAAAATTTTACTTATAAATTAAATATTTAGATGAAAATAAGTCACTGATTAATTTATTTATTCTGCAATATTAAATATAAAACAAATTAAAAAATTAATTAATCAAAAACTACTGTCATATGAAGCTTTTTTTAGAAAGTAACTAGTTGGATGAAAATAATCCACCAATTAATCTTTCCATTTTACAAAATAAATCTTAAACAAAGACTAGTGTCATTATGATTTTATTTATAAACCAAATAGTTGGATTAGAATATTTAACTAATTGATCTATCTATTATGCAATGTTATATCTTAACCACATTTTAAAAAAACGCTTTATAATCAGACACTAAGTTATCCAGGGACAACATTGATTGATTCTATAAAAATCAACTTGTTATCAGCCGTAAGGACATAGTTGGATTAGAATATTTCACTCTGAGCATCCACAATGGCAGCGAGCGGACCGGCTAGCTGATTCCCGGCGCTGGTCGGTCCGCTCGCCGAACCATTGCAGTCGGCGAGCGGCAAATCAGCAAGAAAAACGGCGAGCGCACGCCGATTTTCGGGCACTGGCCGATGCGCTCGCCGATCGGCCAGCCGATTTTTTTTTTATTTAATTTTTGAAACACTATATATACGCGATTTGCACATCATTTTCATTCGCACCACTTGTTTTAACGAGTTTTCTCTCTATCTTAATTTCTGTACAAGAGCAACAATGCGAAATGGAGCACAACAACGTGTCTACTCCAGTGACGAGCAGGTCTCAAACTCCCACGGTACCCGTGGGAAGTGGATATGGTCCAATGGTCGGGTACTACAACATGTACCCTTGGCAGCAAATGATGCCCGGGATGGCATCCGGGGGTAGTATGCCGGGATGGCAGGGGATGCAGGGCGGGCCGGCGATGTCGGGCGGGCAGGGGGTACCGGGGATGCAACCCGGGATGCAGATGATGCCGGGGATGCAGCTGGGGATGCAGGGGACGCCGAGGGGGCAACGTCTATCGTCCTAGTTTTGATTTTTTTACTGCTTCTTTGCACACATCGACCCCATAGATCTCGGGGATGCGGACACTCCCGTTCAAACGGGGGGAGTAGGGCGGGGTCGGGGCGCGCCAAAGAAGAAGAAGGGCAAGGGGAAGGGCAAGAGGGTGGTCGGCGAGTCGTCGCAGCCGGCAGATGACGACAGCCCGGCACGAAGGAAGTGGTCGGATGCGGAGAACGTCGCGCTGTCTAAGGCGTGGGTGAGTGTTTGCGATGATCCCCTCGATTCGAACAATCAGAGGATCGTCAACTTGTGAGCTAAAATATTAGCAGCCTACAAGGCATTTTGCCCGGAGGGGAGGCCACACAGCGGGGAAGAGTGCCGGAAGGAGTGGGACCGAATCAGGGCTGCGGTCTCCCGATTTTCGGGCTTGTACACCAACGCCCTCCGCATGCAGACCAGTGGCCAAACTGACGAGGACTGCAGGAGGATAGCGGAGAAAACCTTCCTCGTGCCCGGGCTTTATAATGAGTTCACCTACTAGAACTGCTATGAGGTACTGATGGACTCCAAGAAGTTTCGGGCAGGTGGCGATGCTGGCTGGCCGAAGAAGCAGCGACTGAACTATACCGGTGATTACAGCGGCAGCAGCGGCGGTTCCCACGACCTCCCCGAGAATGTTCAGGAGTTCCCGTCCCCTCCCGCGTTTACTCGCCGCACTTGCCCGGTTGGTCAAAGGCGGGCGCAACGGGCTCGCCAGGGGTCCCAGGAGGTCTAGTCGGCATCCCCCCTGTTGGCAAATCGACAGCCAAGCTTGCCTTCTTCGCGCGTCAACAAACGCGGGCTCAGATGTACAAGATCTTAGCTGACTGGAAGGCGGCAACTGACCCCGTGGAGAAGAGGTTTCTTCACTCAATGCTCGAGAGTATACGGGTCGATTTGGATGCCGTCACGGCACAATTGGGGGGCTCAGACGCGGGCGGCGACGATGGCGACAACGGCGACGGCTACGACGAGTGAGGCGGAGGCGGGGGCTCGTGCGTGGAAGGGTTTTTTTTTAAATTAATGTAATTTTTTTTAATTAATGTACTTTTTTTTAATTTAAATGTTATTATTGAATTTTCCCGCATCTGTGCCGTAAATTTAATTCTGTATTTTGTGTGATTGGTAATTATTTATTTTTTATAATTTTATTTATTGTGGCTAGCCTATTGCTAGCCTATTGCTTGTCCAGTTGTTTGTCCTGATGATGTGGCATTGGGAGTTTTTAAGTGTTGATGATGTGGCAGGAGGAGTTGTGGCTAGCCTATGGCTTGTCCAGAACCGTTGGAGATACTCTAATTGATTCTATAACGTGACACGTCATTCTGCACTCGGGATCAATGCTTTCGGAGCATGTCCCAGTCACACTCAGGTGCATTTTTTGGCCTACCGGAGTTGTACTTTTTGGTAACTGTCAAACTCATATTTCGGTAGGTTTTAAAGTGACAACGTACCACTAACCTTGTGCTGCAACATGACACGTATCTTGCAAAATTTTAAATGCTACAATGCAACGTACATTAGTGAGAGTTGTAGATGGATTTATGCATATTGCATTTTAAATATAGGCAAATGGCATTATAGATTGTTTAGCTTTCCATTATAGACAATTTTATGTATAATACAAAATAAACTGCCTATAAATGCAATTTGTATATATTTATAATGTGAATTAAACAATCTATGTCGACCATACAAAATTAAACAATCTATGTCAACACGAAGATATTTGAATGTCAACTACATGTAGTTGACGAACAAATACTTCGTGTTAACATCTACTCCATCCGTCCGCGAATAGGAGTCCCGATTTTCCATTTTAGTCTGTCCGCGAACAGGAATCCCGTTTCACTTTTACCTTAAGTGGTAATAGGGTCGGTCCCCACATTCCACTAACTCATTATACTCACATTTTATTTAAAACTAATATATACAAGTGTGACTCATATTCCACTAACTCATTTTCACCCACTTTTCTTTACATTTCTTAAAACTCGTGCTGTTAAGGAAGTAGACTCCTAATGGCGGACAGAAGGGATAACATACAAGTGCCATTTATAACTGGTGTGATGACATCTACAATGTTAGCACATCGGTTGTGCGATAATTTGATAATAATTTACACATAAGAAGAGTATAAAATGTTGCAGCAGGAGCAGCAGCTCATAGTGATAGACATATATGAAAAGACAAAAAATGTCACTACCACAGTCCACCAGATTACTCCTAGCCCCAGGTGTCAAACCACGACAATATCATTTTATTATATCCTGCTCCTATTGAAATTAATCAATCTTTTTTACCCATTACTAATGCATTTAAAAAATATATAATGCCTCTAATTTTTAAGTAATTAATATAATAAATTTTCTTGTCTTCTCATTATTTTGTTATAAAGCTTAAATTTTTCATATTTTCTATTTGTCATGCATTATTTTTTAAAGTGCTTTTTACTTGTTTTTAATTTATTTATTTTTATCAATTTTCAATTACATTTTTTGAATAATGAATCTTCTTATCTAAAAAATAATGACATACTAACGTGAAGATAAAAAGATCAATTGTGAAGCTTCAAATCAATACTCCCTCCCACTGGCGTATCCAGTGTCTACACGTGTCAACGCATTGTAAAATTTCAATATTTTCATGTTAACTTATTGTGTCATTTGTTGACATTATCTAATCATCATAATCATAGTTTTAAATTTATACAATATATAGAGTTTATATTTGATTGGATCCTAACTTTTAAAATAACCGAAAATGTATTGGAGTTCACTGCTATTTCTTCTAGGGTTAAATTGAATTCAGTTAGTTATTTGATTTATGATCTTAGCTGAAAACGATGCAATATATCTGTAATTTCGAAATAGAACAACTTGCATCACAAGGATTAAAGCATAAGTTGAAGTATTAAGTTATTCGATTATTTTTTATAGCATGAACTTTCTTGAAAAACAAAGAATAAAGTAGAGACACTTTGAGGGGAAAAGGAAAGCAGATTGTGACAAGACAGAGAAAGGCAAACCTGAAATACACTTTATTTCTCAAGGAAGGAGATGATGAAGATTGGCCCAACAAAATCCCAACCCCATCAAATACCGCATTATTTGTTTTTATGTGTTTTGTCTCCTATATTCTCTTTCTCCTTTATTTCATTCATTTCATTTCATTCCAACAATGCTTTGAAATGACGACCTCGATTTTAGTAAATTTCGGGACCACAATTACAATTTGTATTCTGAATCGGGTTTGATTTACTTTAATCATAAAAATTGGCAAAAATACACTAACTAGATTCGGGGGTGTGATATATGCATAACTAATTTTTAATGTCAAAACGCCGAACTAAAATATAGTTCATTATTAGAGAACGTAGTTCATTTTAAGATCATTTTAGTTCAGCTTTTTTGTAATGAAGTAAAACGATCAAATAATGAATTTTGTATAAAATAAAGTAAAACGGTCTAAAAATGAAGTATATCATTTGCTTGGTATTTTATCCACTAGAATAGAAAAATAAATAATTAAGATTTAATTTCTAGTTCGATTTTTAAAATTAATTCCACATTAAATACAATCCACCAAGAGTAATATACAAAAGAAATTTATTCTTATGTAATTGGGCCAAACCAATGTAAGATGATTTGAAATCGGAATGCCCCTCCATCCATCTATCATAACTCTCCTCGTGTTTGGTTTAGTAATTGGCTACAAATAGGGTGAAATAACGCCTAACCAGTTTTTTTAAACCCACGTTCCATTATTTTTTTTTAATCCACTTTTTATTACATTTTTTTTAAAATTTCTGTCGGGTCAAATGATGATAAATTCTTAGAGACGAGGGAGTACTTTTTATGTTATTTTTGTATTGTAAATTCAAAATAAATGAATTATTTACCCTACTAAAATGGTCTAGCCTATTTATATATGCAGTTCATATACGATAATTGACTTGGGTTACACTTTCTACAATTGGGCTTGATAGTCTTGGCTTTGTCGCTATTCGGTGATTGGACATGGTTTAAGTCCTTATCTTGTTTTACTGCCTAATTAATTTTGAGTTGGGCTTAACTCATTCTTTTTGCAGCTAGAATGTTGCTTTAATGATGATGAGTTGTGTGGATACTAATCCCTCCGTCCGCTATTAGGAGTCTCATTCTTTGGCGGAACATGTTTTAAGAATGTTAAGAAAAAATGGTGGAAAAGATTAGTTAAATATAAGTTATAGTTGTATATATTGTTTTAAATGAAATATGAGTGAAATGAGTTAGTGTAATGTGGGACCCTATTACCATTTATGGTAAAAGTGAATCGGGACTTCTATTAGCGGACGGACTTAAATGGAAAAGAGTAATGCTATGCAGCCATAATGTGGCCAGCCACACAATGGCATTTTTGTAAATAATTATAAAAGTCAATGTAATAAATTAATAGTAGTAGTTAGTGCTAAGATAATTTTACTTAATTACCCTTTTCTCAATTTTTTATTTCAAAATTAAATTTACAACATTCTCTCTCCATAATAATTTATGCACAATTTATGTCAAATTACATGTATGTTGTATTGGAAATAATCATATCATACCTATTATTTATAAGTTATTTAAATATTAATGCTAAATATAATATAGTTTAAATTATTTCATTTGTAAGTGAAGCTAAATACCAATTATATAATTTTAATATCATGAATATATTTATATTCTAATTTAAAAGTAGTTATATAATACAAATTAAATAATAATATAATATAATTAAAAGTAAAAAAGAAAAAACGGAAAGAAATATGACACAAAAGAAACGTACATATACACAATATAATATTTCCAAGATTATTTATTATTAGTTGTACTCTAGTCCTTATTTATGCAACTGGGTAAATTAGTCTTGAAAATTTGATACTTTTAAGATGAACTAATTTAAAGTAAAATAGCATTAAATGCATATATTTTATTAATATTTTATGTTTATGGCCACTTAACATCTCTCAATGAAAAAACGAGACTCCTATCGCGGAAGGAGGGAGTAGTAACTAAGCCACTAGTGTAATATCCCACCTTTTTCTATTATTTTAGTTGTTCTCGAAAGGACGTTGAATGGTAAGCCGATTTTTTTCATTTAATCTTTTTTTTCGACGATTAAAGGAGAATTGGACGTGTATAATTGATCAAGAAGAATTTTGATACTCCCCCGCCTATGAGAAAATATTCTATTTTTCTATTTTGGATGTCTACGATATAAAATCTCATTATTTATTTAATTTTTCCATTTTAGGTAGGAGGAAAGTGAGACCCATATTCCACTAATTCATTTTCTCATTTTAGGATTTTGGGCAAAGGAAGAAAATTTAAATTACATTTCCTTGGGCCTAATTTAAAAAAACAAATTACAATTGGGCCCGAGGAATTATAATCTCTTGTTTAGCCCAACACCCATTTTCTTCTTTGAGCACTATGGAGTCCAAATATCAGATTTTTTAAGTATTCCAGCGATCCATCTTCAATGCCATGCTAGACGTTTTTCTTCCTTTCACTCCCACTGCCTAAAATTTATTTTGCACAAATTAATACTCCCAATTAATTTTAATTAATCCCCATTACCTCAATTAATCTCAATTAAATCCCCACATAGTTTCTACACGATATATATATATATATATATATATATATATATATATATATATATATATATAGTAGTGATCTATGGCAAACACCTCTTAACCATATAACTAGAGAACAAATAATAGCCACAAGATCAAAAAAATCAAGGGCTAATATTAATTTTCGAATTTAATGAGATATTAGCTCCCTCAATCACAAATTTACTCCATAATAACAAGTCAGGGGTATTATTGTCATTGCACAAAAAAAATTAGATTATGTAAATTTTTACTTCATTTGAAGGTTAACTTCACGGACATGAAGCGAGTGGATCTGATCAAGGAGATCGCGGCGGAGTTCGAGCTGATCGCGAACCGGCTGTCGGAGACGGAGGTGGCGACAGTGGCGTCGGTGGTGGAGCTGGAGCCGCAGCATCTGGCGGAGATCGCGAAGCGCGCGCAGAAACTGACCGGGCCGAAGAATGTGAAGCTGAAGACGGTGATCGACAAGTCGCTGCTCGCCGGAATCATCATCCGGTATGGGAATTCCGGCTCGAAATTGAGTTTAATTACTCTTAGGTTGCTGAATGATGTATGTGAATTCAAGAATTATTGAAGAATTCGGAGCTCTGTTCATCAAAGCTAGAATTTGCCCGAGCAAATGCGGCGATCGGTTTCAGCTATAAATACGGCGAATTGAGCTACGAAAATTCTTGTAATAATAGTAATTGAAGTTCATCCTCTTCTAATTCGGCTAAATTTTCATTCTTAATTATTTATTTCATCAGAGAGAAATTTGTAAATGCTGATGCTAGAAGGTGTTTGATCAATTGACTAGCTGGATTTTAAGCAGATGATAAGAGTGAAGTAAAATCAGAATAAGAGTGATGTGTTTTGTGAACAAGAGTGAAGTAAAATCAGAATAAGAGTGATGTGTTTTGTGAACAAGAGTGAAGTAAAATCATGCCTAAGAGTGATGTATTTTGTAAACAAGAGTGAAGTAAAATCATGCCTAAGAGTGAAGTAAAATCATGCCAAAAGTGATGTGTTTTGTAAACAAGAGTGAAGTAAAACCATGCCTAAGAGTGATGTGTTTTGTAAACAAGAGTGTAGTAAAATCATGCCTAAGAGTGATGTATTTTGTAAACAAGAGTGAAGTAAAATCATGCCTAAGAGTGAAGTAAAATCATGCCAAGAGTGATGTGTTTTGTAAACAAGAGTGAAGTAAAATCATGCCTAAGAGTGATGTGTTTTGTAAACAAGAGTGAAGTAAAATCATGCCTAAGAGTGATGTGTTTTGTAAACGAGAGTGAAGTAAAATAATGCTTTTGTGGGGCAGAAAAATGAATTTAAAAAAGTGAAAAATGAGTAAACGACAACAGCTTTTCATCAAAACGGCATCTTCGCCAATTCCTCCACATCATTTCCGAGTACACTTCACTCTTGTTCAGAAAACACTTCACTCTTGTTCACAAAACACATCACTCTTATTCTGATTTTACTCCACTCTTGTTCACAAAACACATCACTCTTATTCTGATTTTTACTTCACTCTTGTTTAGAAAACGCTTCACTCTTGTTCACAAAACACATCACTCTTATTCTGATTTTACTTCACTCTTGTTCACAAAACACATCACTCTTATTCTGATTTTACTTCACTCTTGTTCACAAAACACTTCACTCTTGTTCAGAAAACACTTCACTCTTGTTCACAAAACACATCACTCTTATTCTGATTTTACTTCACTCTTGTTCACAAAACACATCACTCTTATCCTGATTTTACTTCACTCTTGTTCAGAAAACACTTCGCTCTTGTTCACAAAACACATCACTCTTATTCTGATTTTACTTCACTCTTGTTCACAAAACACATCACTCTTATTCTGATTTTACTTCACTCTTGTTCAGAAAACACTTCACTCTTGTTCACAAAACACATCACTCTTATTCTGATTTTACTTCACTCTTGTTCACAAAACACTTTACTCTTGTTCAGAAAACACTTCACTCTTGTTCACAAAACACATCACTCTTATTCTGATTTTACTTCACTCTTGTTCACAAAACACATCACTCTTATTCTGATTTTACTTCACTCTTGTTCAGAAAACGCTTCACTCTTGTTCACAAAACACATCACACTTATTCTGATTTTACTTCACTCTTGTTCACAAAACACATCACTCTTATTCTGATTTTACTTCACTCTTGTTCACAAAACGCTTCACTCTTATTCACAAAACACATCACTCTTATTTTTTGAAAATCTCTTCAAACTAAACAATTTACATTTCATAAAATGAATAATTGATCAAGCTTGGGACCAAGGGCCACCTGCCAATATACATACATGATACATCCCCTTTCATCACCACATTCTCATACCACAAACCTTACTTCCAACAATGCCATCCAAAAAACACAAGCCCAAGAAATCATCCATCACTAACACACCGCAGCCGCTGCCGTATCGCTCTCAACAACAGTGTCCTTGGACGGAGTTTCTCTCAACTAACATCACCGCCGCACACAATCCGTGGCGCACCAACGCAGCTCCGCTCCCGCTGTCACCAAATCACGGCTACCACCACCAACATCAACACGATGCGACGCCCGTCACAACCAACCGCCCCAACTCTGCAACGTCGCCAGTGCCTGCATCAGCGCCGCCCCAAATCGAAGGAGATTTGATCGCAGATTTGGAAGGAGAAAGAAAGGAAATCACGTAAATTTGAATTTGATAATGTAATTTCCAAAAATACCCCTGGCCTATTTTATATTATTAAAATAAATAATATTTGTTCCATTAAGAAGTGTGGCTGAGATTTGTTCTCTAGTTATACACTTAAGATTAGTTATATCTTGATCACTCCCCTATATATATATATATATAAGGGTGCATAATAATGATAACCCTAATTTATGTGATAACCTTATAATTAAATCTCCATCACACATTTTTAAAATATGTGGTCTAGATTTAATCTAACAAAACTATCATTTTATCAAATAAAACTATCATATTTCGGTTATATAAGGGCAAAATTGTCATTTCGTTATAAAATTGGCGCGTCGAAAGAAAACATGAACTAGACGCTGAATTCAATTTCTCTCACACTCAAACCCTCCGAATCCCATTCAAACCCTTGTTTCTTCAGTTTCGAAGGAAAAACCATCCAAATTCTGTAATATGACGACGGAAAACTCTCATGCATCATCGAAGAAAGGTTGGATAAAGTTTTTTACTTATTTCACTTTAGTTTTTGCTCGATTTTATCATTTTGCCTGCGATTCTCGTTTTTTTTAGATTCTATAGTTTTTTAGTGTAGATTTAGAGTTACATATGACAGCATGATGAATTTACATTGAATTTACTTCATACTTGGTTTTGTATCATGAATTCATACCTTATTCCATATCCTAACCTCCTGACCTTTTACACTTGAGAAGCCATGATCTGCTACTATTAAAACGCTTTGGTTTAGAAAAGTGTGTGCAGCAGTAATGCAGATTCGAAGCAGTTTATTTGAGTGTTGATTTTGTGAGTAGTGTTTTGTTCTACCTAAGTGACAAGTTATGCTCTCTCTGCTGTTTTGAACTCATTGAAATTTAGTAAATGATAGTTTCAGAAGGTAAAATGATAGTTGCACTTGATAAAATGATGGTTTCAGAGGATAAAATGATATTTTCAGGGGATAAAATGATAGTTGCACTTGATAAAATGATGGTTTCAGGGGATAAAATGATAGTTTAAGGGGATAAAATGATACTTTGACTTTATATAATGACATAAATCATTTAACACACTGAAATCTTTTGTGTATTAGGAAAGAAAATTCGTGATGCTGCTGCTGATGATGATGATAGACTGTTAATGATGGTTTCAGAAGGTAAAATGATAAATCTTTTGTGTATTAATGATAAATCTTTAAATTGAAAATGATAGTTTCAGAAGGTAAAATGATAAATCTTTTGTGTATTAATGATAAATCTTTAAATTGAAAATGATAGTTTCAGAAGGTAAAATGATAGTTGCACTTGATAAAATGATGGTATCAGGGGAAAAAATGATAGTTTCAGGGGATAAAATGATAGTTTCAGGGTATAAAATGATAGTTTCAGAAGGTAAAATGATAGTTGCACTTGATAAAATGATGGTTTCAGGGGATAAAATGATAGTTTGAGGGGATAAAATGATAGTTTCAGTGGGTAAAATGATAGTTTCAGGGGATAAAATGATAGTTTCAGAAGGTAAAATGATAGTTGCACTTGATAAAATGATAGTTTCAGGGGATAAAATGATACTTTGACTTTATATAATGACATAAACCGTTTAACACACTGAAATCTTTTGTGTTTTAGGAAAGAACATTGGTGATGCTGCTGCTGCTGCTGATGATAGACTATTAGTAGATGAAATAGAACGTATAAGAAATAATAAGAAAAGAAAGAATGATGATGCAAGTAATAGTAAGGTAGCTTCAAAGAAGGGCAAGAAAATAGTTGTTCAAGATGATACTGCCATTCAGACACCGACTGTCACGACCGCATTTTCTAAGGATAGAAAACACGGTTGATCGCGACTAGGGGAGGATTTAAAGAAGCGGGGAAGAAAGGGGAAAAGCAACACAACTCGACCATAGCTCCAAACAAATGGGAAAAACTCGAAATAAAATCAGAGTTTTGAACAAAATAGACTTGAGTCTTTTAAGATGCACAACGGAAGCAAATGAACGCGGTTCTATGTATGAAGACATGAACCTCCGAGAGTCAAAATCTGACTGAATTAAATGTCTTGTCTCAATAGCACTTCCTCCACCACTTCGCTGCTCAACCTGCACATTTAGAAATATATGCAGGGCTGAGTACAAAAGTACTCAGTGAACACATTGCCGAAAATACAAGAATACATTTGAAAATATTGTCAAGCCATCATCACAGTAACACTCGGGGGGTGTTTATTGAAAAGGCCCGAGTTTACTAAAAATATTCATATTGGGCCCTTTTTCCTGTTAGCCATATCTGCTCACATTGTGCCGTCGAGATGGTGTTCTCGCCCGGTCACCTTCTCTGCCCATCATGTCAGAGGATTCCATGTGCCGGGAAGGTGGCCACCTTCCTCGGTCACCTTCTCTGCCGTTCACGGTCAGAGGTTCCCAGTAGGGACACCACCCTACCAGGACTCAAAATCGAATCGATTCACATATATCATCATTCATAAGTCACTTGGCCTTAGCCAAACAGATAGGCATCATACACAAAACATTTATGGCAAGACAACATCTTAAAAAAAAATCACGAACATGTGTTCGTGTTATCACAAAATACGATTTGTATTTTTAGTATAGGAAAGCTCACCTCGTTGGCTTAAAACTCCTTAACTTGAATTTTCCTGACTCCACCCTTAACTCACAGAGATAGCCTTTTGAAAACAAACAACGTACTAATAAGACTCGAGAAATTCACACACTTATAGGAATGCATGCCCCTACTTTATTTCTTTTATCATTTGTTCACCGTTAGAAAATTTTAGAAACTTGCATATTAATTAAATTGGGAAATTTAATTAATAGCACTTCTTTATTAAACTTAATTGTTCCTGTGACTTGAGAACGTCGTCTCCCTCTTTCTTTCCATTTCCTTAGCGGCCGCCCGAGGCGTCGCGGGGCAATGCTGGTCGGCCGCTTACGCCCATAATTCCTCCGTTGGCTCATCGTATTTTCCATCATAATATCGAACAAAAATCCCAAAAAATTTATTTAAGCGCATAATTGAATTATCGCAACTATTTCCCTTTTTTTAAGAAAAATTATATGTTTTCCGGACTTGGGATAAAATTATTCATCCCTCGAAATATTCCGGGATTAATTAAATAATTCGTCACAATTAAATTATCGACCCAACGATTTAATTAAAAACCCAATACTTAATTATTTACCTCACCTCTTACTTGTCATTTAATTTAAAAGCCCCAATTAAACAAATAAAGGAGCCCAATCTAGCAACCATCCCCATTTTAATTAATTGGCCCAAGAAAACAAGTAAAGGCCCAAATTCTTTTATCAATACAATTGCCCAATTTTGACTCCCATTTTCCCCAAATCGGTCAACTCTCTCTCCCCCTATCTTCTTTCTTCTTTCTTCTCTCTCTACCCGCCTCCCTCAATCGCAGAAGCCATCCCCCTTCTGTCGCTCTCTCTCCGGCTCGACGCCGCCGTCGGAGCTGCCGCGGCGGTCGCCAGGAAGTCGCCAGCTGCTGCTGCCTCGCCGCCTCTGTCCGTCCGCCGTCGTAGAGTCGCCGGGAGAAGCTGCTACCGCAGCGAGGAGGAACGCCGCCGTCGCCCGCTGCAGCTCGCCGTCGGCCACCACTGCTGCTTCGTCGCCGTCGGTCGTCGCTCCTGGAATGGAGGAACCCAGCCGCTGGAGCGGCCACCCTCCTGCCGTCGCCGGGAGTCCAGCCGCCGGCCAAGCACCGCGCAGCCCCGAACACGCCCGGAACCACCCCGAAACGTCCCGCAATCAACCCGAACAGCCCCGAAGATAAGTTCTTAACTTGATTTCAGTTCTTTACAGGTTCGATCTTTAATTTGGTTGCTTCGATTTATTCGATTCGAGGATTGATTTCAGATCGTGGTTATTGTTTTGATTGTGCGATTTGATCGGTGATGCTGGTTGATTGAATTAAGTGGGGAGTGAAGTAGGATGATGTGTTGGGAGCAGAATGCAATAATTCACGTTTTAAAAATTTGGGTAGGAAAAATACCTTGAACAGATTTCAAAAGAACAACGGGTAGCTCCTTCTCTCGAATTTGGATTCTTGGTTTCTTGAATTTGATTGAGTAGAAGTTGAGAAGAATAAATCATGTTCTTGTTGCAGAAGAATGAAATAGGAGAAAACTAATTTGTGAAAGAGTATTATAGAGGGGAGGTTGATAGATATGGGAGAGATTTGCATAAAAGTACATATACATAAAAGATAAAGATGGTAAGTGGCGTAACTTGCAAGATGCAAGTGGCTTATCTGCTAAGAATAAGATGAAAGTTGTATGACATTATTCCTATCTCAAATATGATTTGCTGCTCTTACTTAAACGCAGCATTTAATGCTGTGCTGAAAAATTTGATCCTCCCGGATCTGCCTATCCCTTTCTTTTATATTTTATTTGTTTTATTAAATTTTATTATTTGTATATTTATTTAGTTTATTTAATTTGGTATAGGAAAAACCCAGTTTAAGTTCGTGGCTTTGGTGTAGGAAAACAAATAACATCCATAGTCTTCCCTGATGATGTACCAAACTTTCTTGGAGTGCGAGCACGACCGTAGAACGGGCTGCGTGAACTTTTCTCTAAATGAAATAGATAAGGATCCGATAAATTTGTATGATAATAATTTAGCGGACTTCGGAGATATGCTGGATATTATAAATTTTTATTTGGTGTTACTATTTTCTTTACTTGAAATATTCGTTCGAGAACGAAGCAACGATTATTTATAATTCCAAGATCAATTATTATACATGAAAATGACAGATTTCGAATACTACAACGATCAATTATTATTTATCTTTAGGCTAATAATAATAATAAGGTACGAAAGTTCGGGTTGTTACATTCTACCCCTCTTAAAAGAAATTTCATCCCGAAATTTAGGATGTATTTAGACAAAAAGCTCGGAATATTTCTCCTTCATTTTCTCTTCTAGCTCCCATGTTGCTTCTTCCTGTCCGTGGTTTTTCCATAAAACCTTCACTGTAGTAATCGACTTATTCCGAAGCTGTTGCATCTTTCGATCTAGTATTTCTACCGGCTTTTCTTCGTAACTCAGGTCAGGTTCTAGAGCGATTTCTTCGTGACGAATCACAGGTTTTGGGTCGAACACGTACCTTCGAAGTTGGGAGACGTGTAATACGTTGTGTACTATCCCAAAGTTGGGTGGTAAAGCCAAGCGAGATGCTAGTGGGCCCACATCTTCCAGAGTTTCATATGGTCCAATAAACCGTGGTTCCAACTTTTCCTTGAGTCCAAATCTAGTTATTCCTTTGGAAAGGGATACTTTCGAAAAGACCTTTTCTCCGATGTTAAATTTCAATTCGATTCGACGTTCACGACGTAGGTATTTTTTTTTCTGCAGTGGTCAGCGTCTTGCCTCCCATGAGGGTCTCACGGGAGGAAATATAGTGTTGATCTAACCGTTTTAACTTTGATAAGAACTGAATTTGAGATCCCAAGAAAAATATTCGAATCGTTCTTTTATGTGTAGGCTCCAAGGTAACCATGAAAACAAAACAATTATAATTATTTCAATTACGTGAGTGTTTGGTTCACCACAAACTCTCACCAGTAGCTTGCAACAAAGGTTTTCATGAAGTGCAAAGACTAGGCTCAATTGGGTTCATTATGCTCACTCCCAGAAAAGAAAAGATACAACTTTAAAGGGCTTGAGCTATACCCATAGAGCTTGGAAATTTTATTGTGGGAAGAGCTTGCCAGATGGAATAATTGCGAAAGTGAGGGTATGAGGAAGAGAATGTAGATGTCAATAATAGGTTGCCAATAATATTCAAAATGAACAATCAAGTAGAAAAGTTTCAAGTATCCCAAGATGATAACATGAAGACCTGAGATGGTTGGTTACCAATGAATTTGAAAAGAATAGGAAAACAAACAATTGCAATTTGCCCAACAACACTGTGGTAGAAGATCATATCAACGAAATTTTTAGAGTTTATAAGCAGTTCAGGGAAACTAATTAAATAAGAGGGCAACAGGAGGAACTAGCCAAAGAAGAAGCAATGTGCTAGCTTTAACATGGAGCTTGCAGAAAAGCTCCAATCAAGAGACAACAGTCATATTTGAATTCAGAAGATGAGATTACTCATGTAAAACAAAGAGCTTGTCGATATGTCTGAAAACACAAAGGGTCAAATTAAAAGGTTAAAGGTCTCACCAGATGGCTGCTCCAATATAGTAAGACTGAAAATGATTGGTCCCAAGTGGATTTGAGAAAGAAGAATAACAAGGAACTACCCTCTTGGGTCAACAACATCGTGATACTATATCACGTTAATGAATTCACAAAGTTTATAACCAAATCATGGAAATTAACTAGTAGAGAAGACAACCAGAGCAAACTAGTTTGGGAAGAGAGCAAATTACTTTAGACTTGGAGTTGCTAAAGAGCTCAAAGCATGATGGAATAATTATAGTGGAATTAAGAAGAGGTGACTATTCTTTATAAATTAATGGGTGTCAGCAAGCACATTTGAAAACACTAAAGGTCTGCTAATGATCTTTGAAGAATATATTATCATTGAAGAGACAATAGTTTAGGGAAAACATGTTCATTCTGATAGCTATAAATAAAGTAACTCCTAGTATAGGAGTTTGGTGGCAAGAATTCAGAGAGTCAAAGTATTGCTTTTATACAGAATGAGTAAAGAAGGACCGTAGTCACTGGAGGTTATCAGAAAACATGAGGGAGCAAGCTCAAAACTAGAAGTGATGCACAACCTTGACATAGAAGAGGGATGATAATGACATATTACCTTGCAAAGGAAGTCATTTAAGATCTTAATTCAACAAAAGTATTTGGATCAGGGGATTCGAGAAAATGGAATTCATGGGAATCCAAGTAAGCGTTGCTGATGAATCTTCTTGGTTAACTACAATGGTGGTACTCCCTTGTTTAACTCCTTATAGAGAATGGTAAATAAGTTAGGGGAAACTTTGGTCACAAGCTACTTTCACTTTACGATCACGTCAGATGACCATATGTGGGGATTAAGACTCTTTGGAACTCTCGGTTCGTCATAACGCTCAACCTCGTAACACATCGTTTCTGTTTACTTATATTATAGACCTAGGTGCTTTGTTTACATTGTAATCATATTCTCTTGCTATGTATATGTACATCGCTTAGTTGGATCAAAGGAATGATCCTTTGGAGTGATTGGATTGTCAAGAAAGACAAAGGTTAACCCAGATTATTCATGTCATTGTGACGTAGAAAATGGCATCTCACCCCTACCATCTTTCTAGAAACATCGTTTTGTTCTATATTGGATTGCTTTTCTCATGACGAAGTTTCTTCCTTATAGCGTCATTTTCTTTTCGTCGCTCGGGAAAGCGATAAATGTTCATAATGTACTTCTAAGTTCGAGTTTATATTGTGTTCTAGAAGGAACGAATAACTAAGTATTCTAAGTTCTTGGAAATTTTGAATTCCCCATTCTAGCAACATGATTCAATGACTACTCAAAAAGAGGTATCATTTCACAAACTCAAAAAAGAGACATCATTTCAACATTTGGTATCAGACTCATATACTTTATACTTTCATATTTCAGTACCTTTTTCCATTTAGGAAAGTTACTTCTTTTATTCATGCATTCACAGTCTTTAGCCAAGAAAAGACATACTAACTCTTTCTTTGAACTTAACATTTTCACCTGTTCACTCATATGAACTGTATGAGTTATTTCTCCATTTCAAACTTTCAAACATCTTGACTTTCTTTTGAAAAATAACAAGTTACCTTTTTCCTCGTTGAGCGCGATTGGTGGGAGTGCTAAGAGCATTTTCATCGATTAGACAGTCTAGTGGAACAAGGCTAGACCAAAGATTTTCAAAGAAGACTCTCGGGTTCAGAGCGATAAAGAATGCTCTGATACCACTCTGTCACGACCGCATTTTCTAAGGATAGAAAACACGGTTGATCGCGACTAGGGGAGGATTTAAAGAAGCGGGGAAGAAAGGGGAAAAGCAACACAACTCGACCATAGCTCCAAACAAATGGGAAAAACTCGAAATAAAATCAGAGTTTTGAACAAAATAGACTTGAGTCTTTTAAGATGCACAACGGAAGCAAATGAACGCGGTTCTATGTATGAAGACATGAACCTCCGAGAGTCAAAATCTGACTGAATTAAATGTCTTGTCTCAATAGCACTTCCTCCACCACTTCGCTGCTCAACCTGCACATTTAGAAATATATGCAGGGCTGAGTACAAAAGTACTCAGTGAACACATTGCCGAAAATACAAGAATACATTTGAAAATATTGTCAAGCCATCATCACAGTAACACTCGGGGGTGTTTATTGAAAAGGCCCGAGTTTACTAAAAATATTCATATTGGGCCCTTTTTCCTGTTAGCCATATCTGCTCACATTGTGCCGTCGAGATGGTGTTCTCGCCCGGTCACCTTCTCTGCCCATCATGTCAGAGGATTCCATGTGCCGGGAAGGTGGCCACCTTCCTCGGTCACCTTCTCTGCCGTTCACGGTCAGAGGTTCCCAGTAGGGACACCACCCTACCAGGACTCAAAATCGAATCGATTCACATATATCATCATTCATAAGTCACTTGGCCTTAGCCAAACAGATAGGCATCATACACAAAACATTTATGGCAAGACAACATCTTAAAAAAAAATCACGAACATGTGTTCGTGTTATCACAAAATACGATTTGTATTTTTAGTATAGGAAAGCTCACCTCGTTCGCTTAAAACTCCTTAACTTGAATTTTCCTGACTCCACCCTTAACTCACGGAGATAGCCTTTTGAAAACAAACAACGTACTAATAAGACTCGAGAAATTCACACACTTATAGGAATGCATGCCCCTACTTTATTTCTTTTATCATTTGTTCACCGTTAGAAAATTTTAGAAACTTGCATATTAATTAAATTGGGAAATTTAATTAATAGCACTTCTTTATTAAACTTAATTGTTCCTGTGACTTGAGAATGTCGTCTCCCTCTTTCTTTCCATTTCCTTAGCGGCCGCCCGAGGCGTCGCGGGGCAATGCCGGTCGGCCGCTTACGCCCATAATTCCTCCGTTGGCTCATCGTATTTTCCATCATAATATCGAACAAAAATCCCAAAAAATATATTTAAGCGCATAATTGAATTATCGCAACTATTTCCCTTTTTTTAAGAAAAATTATATGTTTTTCGGACTTGGGATAAAATTATTCATCCCTCGAAATATTCCGGGATTAATTAAATAATTCGTCACAATTAAATTATCGACCCAACGATTTAATTAAAAACCCAATACTTAATTATTTACCTCACCTCTTACTTGTCATTTAATTTAAAAGCCCCAATTAAACAAATAAAGGAGCCCAATCTAGCAACCATCCCATTTTAATTAATTGGCCCAAGAAAACAAGTAAAGGCCCAAATTCTTTTATCAATACAATTGCCCAATTTTGACTCCCATTTTCCCCAAATCGGTCCACTATCTCTCCCCCTATCTTCTTTCTTCTTTCTTCTCTCTCTACCCGCCTCCCTCAATCGCAGAAGCCATCCCCCTTCCGTCGCTCTCTCTCCGGCTCGACGCTGCCGTCGGAGCTGCCGCGGCGGTCGCCAGGAAGTCGCCAGCTGCTGCTGCCTCGCCGCCTCTGTCCGTCCGCCGTCGTAGAGTCGCCGGGAGAAGCTGCTGCCGCAGGGAGGAGGAACGCCGCCGTCGCCCGCTCCAGCTCGCCGTCGGCCACCACTGCTGCTTCGTCGCCGTCGGTCGTCGCTCCTGGAATGGAGGCAACCCAGCCGCTGGAGCGGCCACCCTCCTGCCGTCGCCGGGAGTCCAGCCGCCGGCCAAGCACCGCGCAGCCCCGAACACGCCGGAACCACCCCGAAACGTCCCGCAATCAACCCGAACAGCCCCGAAGATAAGTTCTTAACTTGATTTCAGTTCTTTACAGGTTCGATCTTTAATTTGGTTGCTTCGATTTATTCGATTCGAGGATTGATTTCAGATCGTGGTTATTGTTTTGATTGTGCGATTTGATCGGTGATGCTGGTTGATTGAATTATGTGGGGAGTGAAGTAGGATGATGTGTTGGGAGCAGAATGCAATAATTCACGTTTTAAAAATTTGGGTAGGAAAAATACCTTGAACAGATTTCAAAAGAACAACCGGTAGCTCCTTCTCTCGAATTTGGATTCTTGGTTTCTTGAATTTGATTGAGTAGAAGTTGAGAATAATAAATCATGTTCTTGTTGCAGAAAAATGAAATAGGAGAAAACTAATTTGTGGAAGAGTATTATAGAGGGGAGGTTGATAGATATGGGAGAGATTTGCATAAAAGTACATATACATAAAAGATAAAGATGGTAAGTGGCGTAACTTGCAAGATGCAAGTGGCTTATCTGCTAAGAATAAGATGAAAGTTGTATGACATTATTCCTATCTCAAATATGATTTGCTGCTCTTACTTAAACGCAGCATTTAATGCCGTACTGAAAAAAATTTGATCCTCCCGGATCTGCCTATCCCTTTCTTTTATATTTTATTTATTTTATTAAATTTTATTATTTGTATATTTATTTAGTTTATTTAATTTGGTATAGGAAAAACTCAGTTTAAGTTCGTGGCTTTGGTGTAGGAAAACAAATAACATCCATAGTCTTCCCTGATGATGTACCGAACTTTCTTGGAGTGCGAGCACGACCGTAGAACGGGCTGCGTGAACTTTTCTCTAAATGAAATAGATAAGGATCCGATAAATTTGTATGATAGTAATTTAGCGGACTTCGGAGATATGCCGGATATTATAAATTTTTATTTGGTATTACTTTTTTTTCTTTACTTGAAATATTCATTCGAGAACGAAGCAACGATTATTTATAATTCCAAGATCAATTATTATACATGAAAATGACAGATTTCGAATACTACAACGATCACTTATTATTTATCTTTAGGCTAATAATAATAATAAGGTACGAAAGTTCGGGTTGTTACACCGACTTTGGCAGGAAGAAGGAATACTGACTTCTTCGTTGACATGCTTGAATCTTTAAACAAGAATCAAAGAAGAGCTGTTCGAGAGATTAGGTTTGGCGCACTCTTAAACTTCAATATAAGAAGTTTCCCAAGATCATTGGCATATTATCTGATGTAAAACTTTAACCATAAAAGTTCATCAATTAAATTGAACAGCGGGGAATCACTGTTTTTAGATGATGAAGATGTTCACATAACTCTTGGGTTCCCGATCGGATCTTTACCTATGAATAGGATCAGATTTCAGAAAAATATCAACATCAAAACTCAAATTGCTAGATTCTGTCAAGGTGGAGAGAAAAAAATGGTGCCAGCGTATGTTGTAGAGCAGATGATGAAAGACGGAGAAGGTGGTGAGTGGTTCAAATGGAATTTTATGGTTCTCGTGGAGTATGCCTTGATTAACACTCTTGCTGATGGAAATTTGAGTCCACAAATTTTAGATTACATAGCTGATGTTGAGAAGATCAAACAATACAATTGGTGTAGCTATGTCATATCTAAATTGCTTGAAACACAAAAGAGATGGAAAAGAAACACAGCAAAGATATTTACCGGACCAGTTATCTTTGTAGTAGTAAGAATATATTTGTTTTCCATTGTCTATGAATCTATTTACAGAAAAACTAATATTTAGTTTTTGTTAATATAGGCTTGTTACGTGGACAGAATTGTCTTTGAAAAAAAAATGGTGCCAAGATGTTATCCAACAGTTAAAGGATGAACTGCGGAACTGTTGAAAGAAAGACAAAGAGCAGAAATGAATGATTCAGATTTTGGTCTCGGTCATAAGTATGACCGATATAAAAAGCAACCACATGAAGAGAATGATGAAGATGATGAATCTGAAGATGAAGATGATGAACGTGAAGATGTAAAAGCTTTGAAGATGAATGATCATGATAAAGAGGGGACAACCAATGGAAGTCAAGAAAAGACTTTCATGGATGAATGGAAGGAAGCTGCCAGGGATTGTAAAGCCTCAATGTCGAAGATGCTTGATGTCCTTGAAGCAGCGCCGGATAAACTCAGGAACCTTAATAGCTTTAAGATAATCTGTGATACAACAAGAAATGCATTGGGATTGAGAGAGGAAGGTATGCAGAATGTTATAGAAAGTCAGAAAACAATGACACATGCTATGAGCAATGATGAAATTGATGACCCTGAATGGATCGATATCATGATTGAGCTAACTAAAGCAGCTGAGAGGACATTTATACTGAAAAATAGGAATGAGTTCCCTACCTTCACTCTGATACCGGAATATGACCACACTCCTGATGAGAATCAAAATTTTAATCGGGAAAAGGATATGGAGAAGGAAAAAGATGATGAAGTGGAAAACGAGCAAGAGAAACAGAATGAAAGCGAAAAGGAAATGGCTAATAAAGCAACTCGAGAAGAGAAGGAAAAAGTTATAGAGAAAGAAGTTGAATTCTTTCTCAATGATGAATATGAGGTAACTTTTAAAAATGATAGTTTAAGTACATAAAATGATTGTTTATATGGTTAAGATGATATAGGTTTGATGATGTTTTTTGGTTGTTCTGTTTTATTTGAAAAATGATACTTTTGCATCATAAAATGATAGTGTAAGGGGATAAAATGATAGTTTCAAATGATAAAATGACACTTTTGCATAAAATGATAAAATGATAGTTTCGGTGAATAAAATGATAGTTTCAGTGGATAAAATGATAGGTTCAGTGATAAAATGATACTTTTGCATCATAAAATGATAGTTTCAAATGATAAAATGATACTTTTGCATAAAATGATAAAATGATAGTTTCGGGGAATAAAATGATAGTTTCAGTGGGTAAAATGATAGGTTCAGTAATAAAATGAAATTTTTGTTTCATAATGATAGTTTTAGATTTTTGGCTGAAAAAATGATACTTTTGGCTGATAATATGAGTTCCATTGGGTAAAATAATATCCCTTATGTCAATAACAATTTATATTTTTGAATGAAAGCATGACAGAGTATGTACCATAATATCCATTGTCATGGAGGATATACATGGTGAAATAGGAGATGATGAAGTTTTAAAAGAGAGAGAAGAAATTTTGAAAAAGGCCAAAGGGAAGAAGATGGTTTCCCAAGAACCCCCAGTTGAAAAGGAGAAAGTTGTCAGAACCACAAAGAAAATTGTTGAAGCACTGTGCTCTCCCTACAATGTCAGAGCAGTAAATATAAAAGGAAAACTGAATAAAGAAGAGAAAGAAATAATGTACTGGTTAATAACACATGAAGAAAGCGAATAGCAAGTTTTGAATTACATAATTATATTCTTATTAAATTCTTTTAACTAACATTAAATATGATTTTGAAATCAGTTACGAGATGGTTTATGAGAACAACATGATGCGCATGTTCAAGATTGATTTCCACAGCCTTGCTCCACGTACATACGTTAGTATCAACATCATAGATGCATGGGTTGTGTACCTGAACTACCATGAAAAATTCAAATCAAAGGCATCACCGAGTCGTCTTTTCATCAACACCACACCTACGGTACAGTAAAAGAGTAAATAAATAATAATGTTACATTAAAAGTTAAATTTATTTACAAAAATGTAAACATGATAGGTATACAATATTACTGCAAAGAAATCTGAATGGACTGAAGCTGAGGCTCAAGAAAGATTCTGCTCAGCGTTAAATGAATTTGTGTCAAAGATTGAAAATTTCGAATGGGAAAATCATGACATGGTAAGTCATAATGAGATATGCATTACAAAACAACATGCCTATATTTTTAAAAATGACATTTGTATATAATGTTTTGAAAATTAGATATTCTTTTCGATCTGGGCGTACGAACATTTTTATATCATGTGCTTCAATCTCAAAATGCAAATGATGGATGTGATTGACAATGCTCTGATTAGTGAAGAGTTGATTAAGAAGAAATATGGAGATGCACCAAGTATTCTGGTATGTTTAGTTAAATGCATTCAATATTTATTAGTTAAAATGCATTGAATATCATTTAGTACGGAACATAATATCATTTTTACTAGTAATAAATATCATTTTTAATCAACCTCATGTATGTTTTGTGTTATTTGAATTGAAACATTTCTTCAGAATTTATCTTGAAAATGGAGTTAATCCATCAATGGGGAGAATTGTCAAACAGTAAAAAATCAGACACATGAAAATGCCATGGCTGAACGATATAAATAAAGTTGACTGTGGAGTTTATGTGATGCGCCATATGGAGACTTACATGGGTGGTCCTGTTCGTAATTGGAATTCGGGTTTAACGAAGAAGGGGACAGAGTCTTTCACAAAACTCCGTGCCAAATATACTGAAGCATTGCTTATTGGAGATACTAACAATATGGCTTTGGAGACATTTACAACGATACAAAAGAAGTTTCAGAATGATAGCAAAAAAGGAGAAATCGATGTTGAAAAGATGATTAGAGAATTTGAACCCCCTAAAGAGAGCTAGTAGTTGTAATAGTAACTTGTATGACTTGATACTAGTTTTTTGTAATAGTGGTTTCGAATATAATCACCCAAGATTATCATTTTATCAGACAGAAGTATCATTTTATCTGCTGCAAGTATCATTTTGTCATTTTATAGGTCAGAAGTATCATTTTATCTGCTGCGAGTATCATTTTATTAGCTTATATATCACTTTTTCAGGTTAAACTATCATTTTATCCGTTCATATGTCATTTTGTCACGTTAAAGTATCATTTTATCAGCTTATATGTCATTTCATACCAATCATTGGCTTCAAAGCATCATCACAAACAGGAATGTACATACCTACAAATCAGTAAAAGTATCATTTTATCACCTCAGAATATCATTCTATCCGGCAAAACTATCATTTTATGCAGTAAACCTAACTTTTATAAGCCAAAAGTATCATCTTAACTACCAATCATTGGCTTCAAAGCATCATCACAAACAGGAATGTACATACCTACAAATCAGTAAAAGTATCATTTTATCAACTCAAAGTATCATTCTATCCGGCAAAACTCTCATTTTATGCAGTAAAGCTAACATTTATAAGCCAAAAGTATCATTTTATCAACTTAGAGTATCATTCTCTCCGGCAAAACTATCATTTTATGCAGTAAACCTAACATTTATAAGCCAAAAGTATCACCTTAACTACCAATCATTGGCTTCAAAGCATCATCACAAACAGGAATGTACATACCTACAAATCAGTAAAAGTATCATTTTATCAACTCGGGTATCATTCTATCCGGCAAAACTCTCATTTTATGCAGTAAACCTAACATTTATAAGCCAAAAGTATCATTTTATCAACTCAGAGTATCATTCTATCCGGCAAAAGTATCATTTTATCAGCTTATATTGTTAGGGTTTGTATTCTAGAAATCACCTTTCGAGTGATTGAATACTGTAAAACTCTAATAATTATTTTCCAATGAATGCAACAGATTATTTTTTTCGTAATGTTGTTATGTTTTACATTTAATGGATGTTTAATGCATATTTAAATGTATAAGACAACATAACAAAGTCTAAGTCTTTGTTTTAGTAGACCGGTTGTGGGCTGCGCTCAATTTAAGGTACGCGGTCAGTTCTGAATAAAGAAAAATAAGAATTTCACAACCTAGATATGCCTAGACTACCTATTGTGAAAGGTTGCAATGTCAGTCCGATTATTTCTAAGCCTTATTGAAATATGATGACATTGGTGTGGTATAGCACTGAATGGATCTAACAGCAAGATGAGTCTTTATGCTATCTACTGAAAGACGAGGTCATGATAATTAATTTTTTAATCAATGTACATTAGCATTGAGCATACGATATTGAGTATCTACTACTTTGACTTACCAAAGGTGCGGGTTTTTCGTCACCCAATGATCCAGGTATATTGGGTAGTGGTGATCATTATCTGGCGGTGCTAGGATTGCTATTATATTGAATCGCGCGCGAGGAGAGTCTCGTTTGATAATATCCACAAGAGGAGCTCGAAACAAAGTTTTATTATTCGGAACCTAGCTAGTTGGAGTTTGATTACTCTATGAATAAAAAATAAGAGTTTCTTGTTAAGTCCACTCTTGGAGATTAAAATATGTTAATTAATTAAGTCCGTAGCAGACATTAATTAATTAATGGATGTTTCTATCTTAAGCGCGGGAAATGAATTAAACAAATTAAAGGAAACCCGGAACACTTGTAATTTCGGATTTGGAAAGGCGGTGCAATATTACTTCTATAGTGGCTGCTTGTAATATTCCAATATGAGCTTGTATTAAATTGTGGGTTCAATTTAATTGGTAAAAAGCTAATTGGGTGAGGCCATGTCCAAATTCTTCCTTAGATTCCTGACTGGGCCCAATATGTGACTTAATATAAATAGGAGAATAAAGGAGACAGAAAATACACTTATTCTCATTAAAATTTTCATCCACTCCCTTTTGAGAGATAGAGTTCGATAATTGCTTCTTCCGTGAGTAAAGTTCTGTCTTCGTTATTCGAGTCCTAGTATTCTGGTGAGATTTGCCCACACGAATATCAGTATACAGTCCGGGACACCAGACAGAAGATCCGAGGTTGAGTTCTGAAGATCTTCACGTGGAGAAGACGCAAGCCATCTTCGATTCTTTGGAGAATCAACAAGGTAAATTGGCTGACTCCGTAGTATGCATGTTTTAGGATTTATTTGTTCTAAACTATGATTTAAATTCAAGTTACGAGCATGATACATGTGATAATTACGCGAATAGAATTTGTCTAAATAATCTTCTAAATAGATCAAATTCATGTGATCGGATTTTATGCACGCTTCCGCTGCCAACCCCTTCAATTGGTATCAGAGCCAGTCTTTGGCTCTGATTATTTGGATTTACATTTCACGAAATTCATGTATGCATGTATTATTTGATTGCGAAGCATGTTCTTGGTGTTTTGTTTAATTTATTATGCATGATGAACTCAAGAACTATCGAATCAAAGAACTTGAACTACTCGATCGTACGAGACGTGGGATCCGTCGGCGCTCGCGCCTAGACGGATTGCACCACGCGCGATCGTGAATTAGGGTTGTCGATTGAGTGGGGGCTGAGGGATCATGATCACGGGGTGACGCGCAGTCGAGCATGGGCTCGAGCGCGACGTCGGCCGAGACCACAACCTTGAGGCGGCCCCCGCACCAAGGCCGACGTGAAGGCTGGCACGGAGTGGTGGTTCGTCCAAGAACCACCGAGACACCAGATGCCGAGAGCTGGAACCCTTGGCGGAAGGAATGGAGGTCGGAGCTGGCCGAGAGCGGGCGCGGCACCGTGCGCGCCGCTGGCCGACAGCTCGCCCCACCCCGACAGCTCGGAGCTGGCCGAGAGCGGGCGCACCACCGTGCGCGCCGCTGGCCGACAGCTCGCCCCACCCCGACGGCTCGGATGGCCGAGACGGGCGTCGAGACGCTGGCCGAGAGGCGCGCGCCGCTGCGTGCGCGCCTGGCCGAGAATCATCGACACCCGACGTATCAACGCGCCGAGACGGGCGGGGCGCACCTGGCCGAGAGGATGCGACACCCGACGAGCCAGGCGGCCGAGACACTGGCGAGCCACCTGCGTGCCACGGCCGAGACGCTTCATGCATCGAGATCCGATGACGAATTCGTCGAATTTTGGTCGTTCATCGTTCGTACGAACCTCGTGCGATGAGATACCGATGAAGGATTATTTTAATGATTATTTAATAATTTTATTAAAAGATATCACTAAAATATTACTATTTAATGGAAATAAAATCTTTTTGGAAGATTTATCTAGATTTTAGGAATATTTTTATTATTATCTATATCTATGGAAATAGATAATATTATTTTATTCCTAGATGATATTGATGAGAATAATTTAATAGTTTCCTAATATTAATCTAGATTTTAAGAATATTTTTATTATTTTCTATATCTATGGAAATAAATAATATTATTTTGATTCCTAGATGATATGGATGAGAATAATTTAATAGTTTCCTAATATTTATATATCTAAGATCCTAATAAGGATAGATATGTATGAATACATTAAATAATAAATCTTCTCTTCCTAATCAATGAGCATGGAAATAATTTGAATTTAATTTTTCATGTCTTATTAAGAATTAAATAATTTAATTATTTTAGATATATCTTATAGTAGACATGAATAAGAATTAAATACTAGAACATTATTTTCTTAATGGAAGACGCCAACTATGTATAAAAGATTTAATTATCCAGCATATTAAATACCAAAAGAATTTAATTAAGCCTTAATCTGCCTCAAGGCTAAGGATAATTGAATAAAAACCATAACCCAAAATATCTAGGCTGTAATTACGAACTCAACGTTTGTATATGGTCTCCACCAATTGGTCTGTAATTTATGAAGTTGTTTCTAATATTATCGCCACCTACACTGTGGGGACAATAATTCTAAGAAATAGCGAGTTCATAAGGTGGACTTCTCAAATATAAATAGTATGAACTAGAATGTGGTTTCCAATATTATCGCCACCTGCACTGTGAGGACAATAATCCTAAGAAACTCCGAGATTCAGAAGTTCACACAGAATTTATGGGATAGCTTGATCTTATTAGCAGCGCATGAGCATTGTTATGAGAGTGTGTTGTAGAAATGAGATTCTGTAATGCTAAATTCGGTGGTCTTGCTTAGGCAACATTAGGCGGCCATGCCACATTTGTGGTCTCTGGACTATTCGTCGATGATTGTGACCAGTAAAATTGTAAGATTTTAATGCGTATTGACCTACTCTGGAGGATACAAAATTTTAATTTTACTGTTGTAAGATTTTGAAAAGTTTTATGGTTAATCTAATCAAACTTCTTACATAAGTTTATGACAAATGGTAAATATTCTGTTTTGCAGTGCAAATCAAATCGTCAATATGTCGTTCAATCCTCTTTCTGCAATACTTAAAGAAAACAAACTCGAGGGCCAAAATTACATAGAATGGAAGCAAAATTTTGACATCGTTCTTACAGCAGAAGAGTACAACTTTGTGCTCACAACCCCGCGACCTCCAGTGCCGCCAGCCAACGCAGCGGCAAGAGTCAAAGATGCACACAGACGGTGGCATAAGGCGAATGAGATGGCTAAGTGTTATATGTTGGCATCTATCTCATCAGTACTCAAGCATCAGCATTCAACCATGGAAATTGCCGCCGAGATCATGTAGAATCTCAAGAATCTTTTTGGTACTCAGAATCGAACGGCTAAGTCTCAAGCCTTTCGGAGTATCATGTCGAAGACTATGAAGGAAGGCTCGTCTGTGAGGGACCATGTCCTCGAGATGATGGGCCACCTCAACCAGATTGAGGTCTTGGGAGGGACGATCGATCCCGAGTCCCAAGTGACCATTATCCTTCAGAGTCTTCCCCCTAGCTTCCAACAGTTCAAACTCAACTTCGAGATGAACAAAAGGAATTACACCTTGGCTGAGCTATTGACTGAACTTCAGTCGGCAGAGGATCTTATGATTCAGGCTAAGGCGGCCATGATGATTTCGGCGCCTCGTTCATCTGGCTCCAAGCCTAGCTCAGGAAAAAGGCAGGCACCGAACTCAGGACCGGCCAAGATAGCTAAGGAAAAGAAACAGAAGAGGGAAAACAAGAAGCCCACGGAAAAGTGTTTCAAGTGTGGAGAAAAGGGGCATTGGAAGCCAGACTGTCCTAAAAAGGGCAAGGCTACATGTATGCACCAAGCTTTAGTAGTCGAGTCATGTTTGGCTTCGAAGTCTACTTGCACTTGGGTTATTGACACAGGAGCTACTGATCATATTTGTTTTGATCCTGAATTAATGCATGTGACAAGACGGCTACGTGATCGTGAGATCGAAGTCTAGCTGGATGACGCTACAAAAGTGGCGGCCGTTGCAGTGGGAGACGTTTATTTGCGTTTTAGTAGTGATAGATTTTGATTTTGAAGAATGTTTTGTTGATACCTTCTTTTAGAAGAAATTTAATTTCAGTTTCTAAATTAGTTTTTGATGGATATTCGATTTCTTTTAATGACAACTGCGTTATTAAGAAAGATGGCTCTTATATCTGTCGTGGTATCATGGAAAATAATCTGTACACAATCACATCTACACAGTTTAATAATCGCAAATCAGAACTCAATACAACATCGAAAATTTTAAAGAAACGAGAAGAACCTTCAAGTTCAATGAACGAAACGTACTTTTGACACCTTAGACTTGGTCATACCAATGAAAGGAGGATACATTCTCTTATTCAACAAGATCTTATTAAAGGTCTAGAGGAGGAACCTTTTCATAAGTGTGAGTCATGCTTAGAAGGCAAGATGACCAAAAGGCCTTTTTAGGCTAAGGGCAATAGGGCCAAAGAAGTACTTGAGCTCGTTCATTCCGATGTGTGTGGACCAATGTCTACTGTAGCAAGAGGTGGTTTTCGATACTTTATCACATTCATTGATGACTTCTCGAAAATTGGATGCGTCTATTTGATGACCCGTCAGAGTCCTTTAGCAAATTCAAAGAATTTAATCAAATGCCTGCAATCTGATCGTGGAGGCGAATACCTCAGTGCCGAGTTTTTGGACTACTTATCGGAGTCGGGAATCCAATCCCAATTGACTGCGCCGGGCACGCCCCGGCAGAACGGCGTGGCTGAAAGAAGGAACAAGACCTTGTTAAACATGGTCCGATCGATGATGAGTTATGCACGGCTACCTATTTCATTTTGGGGATATGTCTTGCTTTCTACAAGCCATATATTAGACAATTTACCATAAAAATCCGTACCTACTACTCCTTTTGAGTTGTGGAGTGGGCGCAAGCCCAGTCTAGCACATCTCAAGATTTGGGGTTGCCCTGCTCATGTATTGGAAAATGATCCAACTAAGCTAGGATCTAGGACGGAGGTATGTATGTTTATAGGATACCCCAAAGGGACGAAAGGTTATGAATTCTTTAGTCTCCGAGATAAGAAAGTTATTGTGAGCACTCACGCCACGTTCTTAGAGAAAGACTATGTAATGAATCATAAACCCAGCAGTGAAGTGGCTCTTGAAGTGCTAACTTCTGTCACAAGTTCCGTTAACCAAGAACAAGTACCAATTCCCGAAACTTCAACTTCTACACCAAGAATTGTAGAGCCGCGCCGCAGTGGGAGGGTCTTGCATGAGCCCGACAGATACATTGGTTTGGGGGAATCCATGGATCACTCTCGGACAGCAATGTATTAGATCCCTGGAACTTTGCGGAGGCGCTGGCAGATGTCGATCATTGCGAATGGGTGAAAGCAATGGATTCGGAACTACAATCTATGATAGACAAAGACGTCTATGATTTGTCCGTCCTACCCGAAGGCTGTACTGCCATTGGGAGCAAGTGGATATATAAACGTAAACGTGGACCCGATGGACGAGTTAAAGTCTCAAGGCAAGACTAGTGGCTAAGGGGTATACCCAAAAGGAAGGTGTCGATTACGACGAGACTTTCTCCCCAGTGGCCATGCTCAAATCGATCCGGATATTGTTGTCTATAGCAGCTTACATGGATTGGGATGTATGGCAGATGGACGTTAAGACTGCGTTTCTAAATGGCAGTCTTGAGGAGACCATCTACATGGAACAACCCGAAGGATATGCCATAGAGGGCAAAGAACACATGGTTTGGAAGCTTAAGAAGGCCATTTATGGCCTTAAGCAAGCATCTAGATCGTGGAACCAGTGTTTCGATCAAACTGTTCGCACGTTTGGATTTGAAAAGTGCCCAAATGAAAGCTGCGTGTATAAGAAGGTTGAAAAGGGGAATGTAGTGTTCTTAGTATTATATGTAGATGACATTCTTCTAATTAGAAGATATTGTCATCAGTCCGAACATGGTTATCAAACCAGTTCGAGATGAAGGATATGGGAGACGCGGGACACATCCTCGGGATCAAGGTTCTTCGGAATCGAGAAAAGAAGATGTTGTGCTTATCTCAAGAATCTTACATCGACACAGTACTTAGTCGTTTTAGCATGCAGGACGCCAAAAAGGTTTCTTACCTTTTAGACATTGCATCCATCTATCTCAAGAGACGTGCCCTAAAACGCCGTCTGAGGTACAAGCAATGAGAAGGATTCCATACGCTTCAGCAGTTGGAAGTCTCATGTATGCTATGCTTTGTACAAGGCCTGATATTTGCTTTGCTGTTGGCATGGTGGCAACATATCAGTCGAATCCGGGCCAAGGACATTGGACTGCCGTAAAGAACATACTCAAGTACCTTAAACGGACTAAGGACTATGATCTAGTTTACAATGCAGTCGAGCTCTGTCCTTTGGGATATACTGATTCAGACTTTCAAGCTGATCAGGACTCGAGAAAATCTACTTCAGGATGTGTTCACCTTAGGAGGTGGAGCCGTAATTTGGAAGAGTGTGAAGCAGAAATGCATCACGGACTCGACCATGGAAGCTGTCACGCCCGCATTTTCTATGGATAGAAAACACGGTTGATCGCAACTAGGGGAGGGTTAAAGAAGCGGGGAAGAAAGGGGAAAACAACACAACTCGACCATAGCTCGAAACAAATGGGAATAGCTCGAATAAAATCGGAGTATCTCAACAATCAACAACTCAAAAATGAATTATATTTCAGCAATACAAGAACTCAAAAGAAGGACAACTACTTAGCGGAAGCATTTGAGAGAAGGAATATGCCACGTGTGAAGACATGACACATTCTAGACACTTAAATTTCTTCAACGGTCTTGCTCAACACACACCGCGCCCGTCACGCTCAACCTGCACATTTTTAAAAATGAAATGCAGGGCTGAGTACTTGATTTACCTAGTGAACACATGCCAAAATAATTTTCATAAAATATTGTGTCAGTATTTAAAAGTGAACTCGAGGTTTTACAAAAGACCAAGTCACCAAAACATTTTATCGCTCAAAAGTATGGTCGCGCAGCCCATTTTTCTCTCTCCTCGTACCATATCTGAACCTCATATGAGAAACGAGAACGTGGCCACATTCTCGATCACTGGACCGGCCAACTCGAAAGATAGCGCACGATCCCCTCTGTGTACACTAGCTTGAATAGGGACTCACTCCCTTGACAAACCCGAATTCGATTAAACTCATAACTTCTAGTAGGGACTCACTCCCCGCTAGGGCGATCAGATAGGCACATCCATAAAACAAAATACGGCATGACACAATATATTTAGAATTTAATCGCATAACTCATACTTCGAATAAACTGCTTTGGACATAGTCCTTATTTTAAAGAAAGCCCACAGTAAAACTTTAGTTAGAAAGCCCACCTCGTTAGCTTAAATTTCTTAACTTGAAAATTCTCACTCCATCCTTAACTCGCCTGCGAAAGAAAGCTCTTTTGAAATAAAAATAATAATTTCATCAAAACTCGAGAAACATCTAATTAAATTAGAATGCATGCATCTTATCCTATGTGAGTGCTCGTTTATTCCCTTGCTCATTCTTAAAAGAATTTGTAGATTCTCGTATACTAAAACTCGGATCAGCATTAGCTCAGGAAAAATATTTAATTAACTAACATAAATTAATTAACTCCATAAATAAAACTAAAATTTTCAACCCATCACTACAGATACCCCACTCTTCCGTCCCAAATTTAAAATAGAAAAGGCTGGGCCATGTGTAATCAAATTCCAAAATAGTACCCATATCTTAAAATAATCTAAGGTCCAATATTTAAATTAAATCCTTGGCCCAACAAGCAGCCCAAAAACTATACTCCCTAACATCCATCGGCCATATCTCTCATTTATTTCAAAATTGAAATCCCCAAATTAGAAAAACTAGCCATTCTCTCTCTTTCTTCCCTATCGTCGACGCCGCAGTGCCGTCGCCGCCGTCCGCCTCTGCCTCCGGCGGTGCCTCTCTCTTCCCCTTCCGTTTCTCCCTCTCTCCTCTCTCTTTCTTTCCCCTCACTCCCCTCTCTACAAAAATCCCGTCGGCTCCAGTGGGGTCACCGCTGCTGCAGATCCGGTCGTCGCCGCTGGACAGGCGCTGCCGTGTCACCGGGACAGCCTGCCGCCGCCACAACCCTCCGTCGTCATCCAGACCGAGCAGCCCGAACCGCCCCGCAGTTAAGTTCTTAATTGATTTCGTGAAATTAAAGTTCGATTCTTTGAATTGGATTGGTTGCAGATTTAGGAAATTTGTTTGCGTAAACTAAAAGATGCGATGGTTGAATGCAATTGGTGATGAAAATTGTCCAAACAAATGGTATTGACAAAAATTGGTAAACTAAAAGAGTGGTATACCTTTGGTATGGAATGAAAATTGACCAAACAAATGGTATTGACAAAAATCACACTCCCTCAGTTTCTTCTTCACACTGTAATGTCGAATTTTGGAATCAACAAATATAGAGGTTTTTGAATTCAATGGAAGGATGAAAAAATTACCTTAACGGAGGAGAAGAAAAATTGCAGAACGGAAGATGGTAATTTGCTAAGATTATAGGGAAGAGATATATATAGGTAAAACTGATAGATATTGATGGATTTGGTGGTTGGAGAGATTTGAGATAACTACCATAGATTTGATATTGAATAGTGATAGATATCCTTAGATTAGAATTAAGAGGATTAATTTTGGGCTCAAAGAAGAATTAAAAAGTTTTGAGCTCATGACAATTGGGTTTCAAATTAGGCTAGGAAAGAATAATTGTTTGGCTCAAAAAGTGAAATACTTCTCTCGAAAAATAAATAAAGGCGAAAAAATTTTCAGATGCGTAACGACGTCCTTTGGAGAATAAACAAAAAGTCGGGGTGTTACAGAAGCCGAGTATGTGGCCGCTTGGAGGCTGCAAAAGAGGCAGTATGGTTCAAGAACTTCCTTATGGATTTAGGTGTGGTTACGAATCTGCCCAAGAGCATCACGGTTTATTGTGACAATTCCAGTGGTGTGGCAAATTCGAAGGAACTGAGAGCTCACAAAGCGAACAAACACATAGAGCGAAAGTATCATATCATAAGAGATATAGTGCAGAGAGGAGACATACAAGTGGTCAAGATTGCGTCAGAGAACAACCTGGCAGATCCTTTTACAAAGGCATTGGCGGTACAACCGTTCGAGAGCCACGTTGAAGGGATGGGAATTCGACTCATTCAAGAACTCAACTCGCTTTCAGTATAAGTGGGAGAAATTTGATGTGCACTATTATTTTGTATACTCGAAAGCTGTTTTGAGTATAAGTGGGAGATTGTTAGGGTTTGTATACTAGAAATCACTTTTCGAGTGATTGAATACTGTAAAACTCTAATAATTATTTTCCAATGAATGCAACAGATCATTTTTATCGTAATGTTGTTATGTTTTACATTTAATGGATGTTTAATGCATATTTAAATGTATAAGTCAACATAACAAAGTCTAAGTCTTTGTTTTAGTAGACCGGTTGTGGGCTGCGCTCAATTTGAGGTACGTGGTCAGTTCTGAACAAAGAAAAATAAGAATTTCACAACCTAGATAGGCCTAGACTACCTATTGTGAAAGGTTGCAATGTCAGTCCGATTATTTCTAAGCCTTATTGAAATATGATGACATTGGTGTGGTATAGCACTGAATGGATCAAACAGCAAGATGAGTCTTTATGCTATCTACTGAAAGACGATGTATTGATAATTAATTTCTTAATCAATGTACATTAGCATTGAGCATACGATATTGAGTATCTACTACTTTGACTTACCAAAGGTGCGGGTTTTTCGTCACCCAACGATCCAGGTATATTGGGTAGTGGTGATCATTATCTGGCGGTGCTAGGATTGCTATTATATTGAATCGCGCGCGAGGAGAGTCTCGTTTGATAATATCCACAAGAGGAGCTCGAAACAAAGTTTTATTATTCGGAACCTAGCTAGTTGGAGTTTGATTACTCTATGAATAATAAATAAGATTTTCTTGCTAAGTCCACTCTTGGAGATTAAAATATGTTAATTAATTAAGTCCGTAGCAGACATTAATTAATTAATGGATGTTTCTATCTTAAGCGCGGGAAATGAATTAAACAAATTAAGGGAAACCCGGAACACTTGTAATTTCGGATTTGGAAAGGCAGTGCAATAATACTTCTGTAGTGGCTGCTTGTAATATTCCAATATGAGCTTGTATTAAATTGTGGGTTCAATTTAATTGGTAAAAAGCTAATTGGGTGAGGCCATGTCCAAATTCTTCCTTAGATTCCTAACTGGGCCAATATGTGACTTAATATAAATAGGAGAATAAATGAGACAGAAAATACACTTATTCTCATTAAAATTTTCGTCCCCTCCCTTTTGGGAGAGAGAGAGTTTGAAAATTGCTTCTTCCGTGAATAGAGTTCTTTCTTCATTATTCGAGTCCTAGTATTCAGGTGAGATTTGCCCACACGAATATCAGTATACAGTCCGGGACACCAGACAGAAGATCCGAGGTTGAGTTCTGAAGATCTTCACGTGGAGAAGACGCAAGCCATCTTCGATTCTTTGGAGAATCAACAAGGTAAATTGGCTGACTCCGTAGTATGCATGTTTTAGGATTTATTTGTTCTAAAGCATGATTTAAATTCAAGTTACGAGCATGATACATGTGATAATTGTGCGAATAGAATTTGTCTAAATAATCTGCTAAATAGATCAAATTCATGTGATCAGATTTTATGCACGCTTCCGCTGCCAACCCCTTCATATATGCCATATCATACCAATCATTGGCTTCAAAGCATCATCACAAACAGGAATGTACATACCTACAAATCAGTAAAAGTATTATTTTATCAACTCAGAGTATCATTCTATACGGCAAAACTCTCATTTTATGCAGTAAACCTAACATTTATAAGCCAAAAGTATCATTTTATCAACTTAGAGTATCATTCTATCCGGCAAAACTATCATTTTATCAGTTTTATGTCATTTTGTCACGTTAAAGTATCATTTTATCAGCTTATATGTCATTTAATACCAATCATTGGCTTCAAAGCATCATCACAAACAGGAATGTACATACCTACAAATCAGTAAAAGTATCATTTTTTTCAACTCAGAGTATCATTCTATCCGGCAAAACTATCATTTTATGCAGTAAACCTAATATTTATAAGCCAAAAGTATCATCTTAACTACTAATCATTGGCTTCAAAGCATCATCACAAACAGGAATGTACATACCTACAAATCAGTAAAAGTAACATTTTATCAACTTAGAGTATCATTCTATCCGGAAAAACTATCATTTTATGCAGTAAACCTAACATTTATAAGCCAAAAGTATTATTTTATCACCTCAGAGTATCATTGTATCCAGTAAAAGTATCATTTTATCAGCTTATATGCCATATCATACCAATCATTGGCTTCAAAGCATCATCACAAACAGGAATGTACATACCTACAAATCAGTAAAAGTATCATTTTATCAACTCAGAGTATCATTTTATCTGGCAAAACTATCATTTTATGCAGTAAACCTAACATTTATAAGCCAAAAGTATCATTTTATCAACTTAGAGTATCATTCTATCCGGCAAAACTATCATTTTATCAGTTTTATGTCATTTTGTCACATTAAAGTATCATTTTATTAGCTTATATGCCATTTCTTCAGCTTATATATCATTTTATAAGGCTACTGTCATTTTATCCGCTTAGATTATCATTTTATCAGGTTAAAGTGTCATTTTATGACCAATGTATCATTTTATAAACAAAAGTATCATTTTATGCACTGAAAGTAACATTTTGTTAACAAAAAGAGTATCATGTCATCAGCCAAAGTGTCATTTTATAAGCCCAATCTATCATTTTATTAAATAAAAATGTCATTTTATACACCAAAAATACATATCATTTTATCTGCTGAAAGTATCATTTTATCGGCTGAAAGTGTCATTTTATATCAAATGGCTTCAATCTGCCTTCTCATTGAATCTACCACAATTTCTTGAATCATGACGACCCATCTCATGACATTTACCACACCGTCGTAGAGGCTTATTTGCTTTCCTTATTGCACTCTCCCTCTTTGATACCCTGTCACTAGCTGATC
The DNA here is from genome assembly GCF_004379255.2 of Salvia splendens. NCBI lineage: Eukaryota > Viridiplantae > Streptophyta > Magnoliopsida > Lamiales > Lamiaceae > Salvia > Salvia splendens. Next base: position 21,892,958 of record NC_056047.1, on the reverse strand, counting down.
CTTTGGTTATAACAACGTCTGGAGGATGTACATCAATTACATCAGGTACTGCCATTCCATAAAATTCCTCAACCATCCTTTTCTTTTCAATGACTGAAGGTATTGCACAATTTCCAAATATATGCTCTTCCAAATCATCAAGACCAGCACATAACAAAGACAAATGATCCATACTTCCCTCAGACTTTTGGACTAATCGATAAAAGTTGGAGAACAACTTTTTCTTAACTTCCTGTTTTTCATCCAAATCTGCAAGGTAAACGATAACATTATTACAATAAATACTATCATTTCTCTAACTGAAAAATAGAGTTTTACAAATAAGGTTAAAAATGGAGCACACGTTCAAATGGTTGTATCTCCTCAGATGGTAGACCATGGGCTGCCTTTAGTAAAGAGCTCTTCAACCACGTTCGACCAAAATATTTCTCAGGAATGAGATTAGCAGACTTATTCTTCAACAAACAAAATATATGACAGCATAACAAACCAATTCTGGAAAACTTCTTACAACTACAGTCGAATGTGTCTTATTTACAATCATACTTAACATCCTATATTCTACCATATTTGTCCTTGACCTTATGCATCTTGATGTTATCCTCAACAGTTATAGAAACAATCTCACATACCATACTTATTTCCTGTTGTACATGCTTGAAAATAGAATCAGTGTAGATTGTAGATGCAAGCTTCTCAATAGGAAATTGGGTTGACAAATCAGGAATAGTTGAGTAATCCAAGTAGTTCAAACGTGAATTGGCATTCCTTTGATCTCCCACAGCACAGTTAAAGAAATTGATGATTTGTACAAGATTTGCACGAGGCTTTGTGTAGTTTTTAAAAAAGCTATTCTCTGATTCAGTCATCGATGTAGTCCTAAGAAGCGACCCCATGGGAAAATCTCGAAAATAAGCAGGAACCCAGAATTCTCTATCTTCAAACATTGATCCAAACTAGTGCACGTCTTCTAATCCATACCGTTCCATTATATCATTCCATATTATATCAAACTCGTCAGACTCTAACAAATCAGAACAAACACATGCATTCAACTCTTTTTTGAAATCTTCATTACCAAGCAAGGATTTGGGCAACTTATCTGACACCTTAACCATAATATGCCACATGCACCATCGGTGCCTTGTTTGTAAAAGTACTTGTTGAACAACAAGTTTCATCCCCCAATCTTGATCAGTGATAATCAATTTGGGTGCTACCCCCATACATCGAACAAAACAGCCAAACAACCAAGAATATGAGTCTCTACCTTCACTTGATAACAATCCAGCTCCAAATGTAACTGCTCTGGAATGGTTATCTTTTCCAGTGAATGGAGCAAAAATCGTGCAATACCTTCATAACATAACATAAAAATGAATTATATTTTCATACATACAGAAAAGTATCATTTTATCTACTGAAATATAATTTAATCAGCAAAAAGTATGATTTTATGTCTTGCAGCAATAAAAGTAATATACCTGTTAGTGTTGTATGTTGAGTCAAAAGAAATTACATCTCTAAACATATGATAATTTCGTCTTGAAATAGCATCAGCCCAGAAGAGTTTAGTTAACTTTCCATGAGATCCTATCTCAATTTCATAATAGAAGGCATCAGATGATTCCTTTTGAGAACGCATATAATCAAAAATCATTTGAGCATCTGAACCATCAATATTGGACATAATATGGCGATAACCATTTCTAATATCAATAATATCACATCCAACATTTTCAAGTCCACCCATTATCTCCTTCAAAAGTTTGAATGTGAGAGTGGGACCAACATTTTCAACATATTCTCGTCAAATTAATCTTTTCCGATTGAAATTGATCTCATAAATCTTCTCCCGCATTCTTCTCCAGCTTAATTTTTTCCGGCGTAAGCTCAACGGCCATGTTTTACAGCTGTCTTACGAAGCTCAAGGTATTTTTCTTGCTAAGTTGAATAATAGGTGTATCATAATGACGAAAGTATAGCTAAAGGTCAGTACCAGGATATCGAACACTGAGCATAAGATAGCAACTGACTATCATATACTACCATTTAAACCTGGATGAGTTTTAAAAAATATAATAGAAAGTGAGTTGAAAAAATTAGTGGTTTGTGGGTTTTATTTTTATATATTAGTTTTATATAAAATATGAGCGGGAATGAGTTAGTGGCGAATGGGGTCCACTATAAAATATGGTAAAAGTGAAAGGTGCCAAATTATTAGGAACAGGCGAAAAAAGAAATAAGTGACAAATTTTCAGAGACAGAGAGTAACAATTATAAGGGACGGATGGAGTATATAGTTTCCAACTATCCCACTCATTTGATGTGGAATGTGTTTATAATCCGTCAATTACATAATACGCCCTCCATCATCGAAAAATAAGGCACTTTCATTTTCTGCATTCGTTTTAAAAAAATGATAATAAATAGTTAAAGTGGGGAGAAAGAAAAGTAAGAGAGAATAATATAGACAAGAGACTTCTCAACATTATTCTCTCTCGTACTTTACTTTCTTTCCACTTTAACTATTTATTATCATTTTTCCAAAACGAGTGCAGAAAATGAAAGTGCCCTATTTTTCGTGGACGGATAGAGTATGTAATATAAGTTGTCAAAGCATATCAAAAGGAGGGAAGATTGGAGAATAATTGAGAAGAATAAATTGATTGACTAGCATTGATACAATTACATATTGTCCGAGAATAGATTGATTACAAATAATTGTATTTCCATAGATAGAAAATATTCATACCTATATATTGAGGTGTTGAATTCTATTGTAAACACATCAAAGAAATGCAAAAAACGTCTTCTAGTCCCAAAAGCTCTCTCAACTGTCTTACTCTAAGAATCCCGCCTCTCTCGATTATCATCGTTAAGATGGTATCAGAGCAGGTCTATCCGGGCTTGATACTAAGAAAAATATCATCACAGACTCGAGTACCTTCCCCGACCCTTTGAAACCAGCAAAACACAAACCAACAATATGTCATATTCGGAATCTGACACCCCTCACAAAAACAAACAACCCATAACCCTTTCAGTCGAGCAATTCGCAGAGTTCATGAAAATAAGTATGTCTCATAAAACCCCAAACTATCAGACTGCATCTCTGGAGTCCCTAGGCGAAGTGCCGACAAGCAAGGTGCAACTGCTGAAAAGCTTAATGGGGACAATTACTCCCTATGGGCAAAACTGATGAGAAGGGCCATCCGGGGGAAAGGTCTAGCCTCTCACATATCTGGAGTTACAGACCCTCCCCCACCAACCGATCCAAGTTACAATCAATGGAAGCAACGAGACGACTATTGTTTCAATTGGATCATAAAAAACATCGATGGCAGCCTCGTTAATGAAGTCTCCCAGTACGAAACAACCTCCGACTTATGGGAAAGCCTGGCTACAACGTATGGAAGCGGAGTGGATCAATTCCAAATTTCAGAACTGCACAGACAAGCATACAATTTGAAACAGAGAAATCTGTCACTCGAAAACTTATGGCAAAAGCTTCAAGACCTATGGATCTCGATTGATACTCGAGATCCAAATCCGATGGACACTCCGTCCAGCATCGAAAAGTACAATCAAAATACTCAAAGATACAGATTATATCAATTCATATGGGCGTTAGATGACAGATACGATAAAATCAAAATGGAGATCCTAAACATGGATCTGATACCAACAGCAAGATAAGCTTACGGACTGGTCAGACTAGAGTTTGTAAATGAGAAATTACTGAATCTAGAACCCAAGGAGTCCGGAATCAGAGTAGGCCTCGCCGTGTTTGATCGAAATCGAGCACACACCACGCAAAACCACCTGCCACCAAGAATCCCTAGCTACCGCAAGGAGGAAGACAAGAGTAAATTGGTGTGCAGTCACTGTGGAGGAAAAAAGCACACCAAAGATACGTCCTTTCACATCCACGGGTTCCAGGAGTGGTGGGAGGAGATGAAGAAGGCAAGGCAGGCCAGAAACGCGGGGAGGAACAATGGAGGAAGAGCGTCGGCAGCCGTCGCCATTGACCACGCCACCTACACCGAAAAACCGGTAGGCGGCAGCGGCGGCAACGACGAGAATCACACTAAAGAAAAGCATGCCTTCGCCTCCGTAGCAAGAACGTGGTCAGAAGGAATGATATTACCAGTCAGAAACATTACCGGCTGTAGTAGCAGCGATGAAGAGGCGGAAGACGAGGCTAGGGTTCCCAGAGGCTGCCTAGGGAGATGGCGGCGGCGGCTAGGGTTCATCAACAAAAACCCTTAAATACAACCAACTCTCAAAAATCCCAAACCTACCCCACAATATTCCCGAAATCCCAAACCGACCCCTGATCCCAAACACTCTCCCACATTCCACCACACAACTCCCTTATATCTCAATTTACTCCAGACCCCAAAATTCCACCCCATACTTTCTGTAATATTTCAAAAAGAATACAACCCTCTATACCCCGTCGAAATTCCTTCGACGCCTTAGCCTGTTCCTCCACATCCATATCAGGTCCAAAAGACCCTCACTGGATTTTTGACTGTGGGGCGACAGATACAATTTCATTTGAAGCCGCAGATTTTGTATCCATCTCCCCTTCCAAGAAATCCTATGTTCAAACTACCAGAGGGGACCTAGCACACGTCATGGGGGCGGGCACAATAAATATTTCCCCCACACTATGCCTATCTAATTGTCTTTATGTTTCGTCGTTATCACATAAGCTCTTATCAATCAGTCATGTGACTAAGGAACTTAACTGTAAACAATTAATGCAACCTCAATTTTGCATGTTACAGGATATCAAGACGGAGATGATAGTTGGGCGTGGCACTGAACAACGCAGACTGTACTATGTGGACGAGATAGCCCAACAGAGTGCTGCGATGATGCTAACTCCCGGACCGACTGACAGACAGGCTTGGCTTTGGCATCGTCGGTTAGGACACCCATCCTTGGGATATTTTCGCCTACTTTTTCATGAATTAGTTAGTTCTATGAACTCCTTTCATTGTGATACTTGTGTGTTGGCTAAAAATCGTAGACATTCTTTCAAGTTGAACAATACTATAATGAAATCTCCTTTTGCTTTGGTACATTCTGATGTTTGGGGTCCTGCTCCTATCACTGGGGGGCAAGGTTTTCGTTACTTTGTACTTTTTATTGATGACTATTCTCGCGTGACTTGGATCTATTTTTGAAAAATAAACATGAGGTTTTTGATAAATTTGTAGATTTTTATAACCTTATCCAAACCCAGTATAATCATAACATCCAAATTCTTAGATCCGACAATGGGGGGAGTTCGTCAATAATTAAATGCAAGAATTTTTAGGAAAAAGTGACTAGTTCACCAAACCTCGTGTGCATACACTCTAGAACAAAATGGGGTAGCCGAAAGAAAAAACTGATATATCCCTTAGATGTTTTTTCAAACCACTTTGAAATCCGATCGTCCTTATCCCTTGAGCCTAGAGTGTTTGGCTGCTTAGTCTTTGTTCATATCCCGAAACACGAACGCTCCAAATTTGATCCCTGAGCCCTCAAATGTGTCTTTCTTGGTTATGGAAAAAATAAAAAAGGTTACAAATGCTATGACCCAACAACCCGTCGCATACACACCACCATGAATTGTGATTTTGTAGAGGAGGAATACTTCTACAGCCAATCTAGTAGTCAGGGGGAGGCACAACCTTCAGACAATAGTCCAAACAATGACCTCCAAGATTGGCTACCAGACATTGGTCCAAGGGAAAACCTTAACCTTGGGGGGAACCACATCCAGGGGGAGAGTCAGAGTCAAGCCCTATCACAGACGTTGGTCCACCTGAGGAAGTTAGTGGCACCGCCGGGCAATCAAGCCATGTAATACAGAACGAAGAGCAAAGTGACATTGTCCAACCATCAACACCTTCTTCGAATCCTGAGGTAAACAGTTCAGATTTTGATGACATACTTTCAGAACCCACTAATCTTGATAGGTGCAGTAACAAAGAATATGGAACCAGTGGAAGAAGTGGAGATACGGGAGAACCATTTGAGCTGCCCCCAGGAGTACGAGAGGAATTCCTCCTAAAAGATACTCACCAGACTGGAAGACAAGAAAGGCGAAATATGGAGTATCAAATATTGCCCAAGGTCATCTTTCGGAAATGGCCCTGGCCTTCGAAGCTGCCCTATATGAGGAGGAAGAAATCCCACAATCATTCGAAGAGGCAAGAAAGCACAAACATTGGAGAGAAGCCACGAAAAAGAAGATAGATGCCCTGGTCAAGAACGATACATAGGAGAAATGCACATTTCCTAAAGGGAAGAAGCTAGTTGGATGTCGATGGATATTCACCATAAAAAGAAGAACGGATGGTTCAATCGAGAGATACAAGGCGAGACTTGTGGCAAAAGGATACACTCAGGTGTATGGAGTGGATTATGAAGAAACGTTTTCCCAAGTTGCTAAAATGGATACAGTACGAACCCTACTGTCTGTGGCAGTATGCAAAGACTGGCCCTACATCAGTTCGATGTTACCAACGCCTTCCTCCATGGAGGGTTAGAGCAAAACACGGAGGTGTATATGGAAGTTCCACCGGGATTCTCTGAAGAATTTGGAGGAGGAGCAGTCTGCCGGCTACGGAAAACATTGTATGGTTTGAAGCAGTCTCCACGGATCTGGTTCGAAAGGTTCTGTCAGGCAATGTTCAAACAAAGATTCAAGGAAAGTCATTCCGACCACACACTCTTCACAAAAAGGAGAGATGACAAGGTAACATGTCTGATTATTTATGTTGATGACATGATCATTACTGGAGATGATGTAGAAGAAATCCAGAGTCTGCAGGAAAACTTGTTTAGAGAATTCGAGATGAAAGATCTAGGAGCACTGAAATATTTCTTGGGGATAGAAGTATTGAGATCCAGACACAGAATATTCCTTAGACAAAAGAAGTATGCCCTAAACCTGCAGGCAGAAACTGGTCTTCTCGAATGCAAACCTGCAGACACTCCAATGATTTCCAACCAAGGCTTGAAAATGGAAGAAGGGGTCGATTTCGCAGATAGGGAAAGATATCAACGACTTGTCGGAAAACTCATCTATTTCTCACATACCAGACCCAACATCTCGTACGCTGTTGGCATTGTGAGTCAGTTCATGCACCGACCTCAAGCTAATCACATGGAGGCCGCATTGAGGATCGTGCGATATCTGAAAGGTACAGTAGGCTACGGAGTATTTCTAGCTAAGAGAGATGACTTGGAGATTGATGGATACACTGATGTTGACTGGGCAAGCAATCCACTGGATAGAAAATCTACAGGAGGCTACTTTACCTTTATCGGGAGCAACTTGGTTACTTGGAGGAGTAAGAAACAGAAGGTTGTAGCTCTATCTAGTGCCGAGGCTGAGTTCCGAGGAATGAAAAAGTGGACTCATGGAAATCCTATGGCTAAGGAGATTGCTCACAGAAATTGGCTTCCCACCTACTCGAAAGAGTCAACTGTTCTGTGACAACAAGGCGACCATTAGTATCTCAGAAAATCCAGTACAACATGACAGGACGAAGCACGTGAAAGTTGATCGGCACTTCATCAAAGAAAAACTAGAATGAGGCATTATTGAATTCTCATTTGTCCGTTCTGAAGACCAACTTGCAAGACATATTGACCAAATCAGTTCACCCAAAGGCCTTCAAAGAGATATTGGGCAAGTTAAGCATCGGAGATACCGTTGCTCAACTTAAGGGGGTGTCAAAGCATATCAAAAGGAGGGAAGATTGGAGAATAATTGTGAAGAATAAATTGATTGACTAGGATTGATACAATTACATATTGTCCTAGAATAGATTGATTACAAATAATTGTATTTCCATAGATAAGAAATATTCACACCTATACATTTAGGTGTTGAATTCTATTGTAAACACATTAAAGAAATACAGACAAATTATTTTTTTTATTTTATATATTTCAATTGGTCCAACTAGTATTAATTAATTAATTCAAGTTTCACATCAAGAAAACGTGATTTCGCTGACAACAATTCATTCATATCGATATAAAAGAAGATTCAATTAACCAAGAACATGACAGAATTTAATATGTTCCCTTATCATGGCTAGACACTCAATTAATGTACACAACCAACTCCACACCAATAATTTCCTCACATATTATTCAACAAACCTAAAGAATAAAGAGATGAATCGATCAAAATTCAACACAATAGAGAGAAAATGTCATCAAAAATTTTATGTTCTTCACCAAGCTACTATTGCTTCAGCAGCCAAGAAAATTGCATAAATACTCGAAATTCGTCACACTTTCATCCCCTCCCTTCAATCGAACGTGCCCACAAAATCGATCTAGCTCGTGATTTCTCCAAGTCTAGCGCAAATTATGGGATCATTTCAACGTGAGCCATCATTCTCAATGAATTTCTTCCTAATTTTACTTATTCCATACATACAAATTTATGGAAATATCCAAATCCAGAGCTATTTTGAGGCCAAGCACACGAATTGTATATGTCAAAGCCTCAGCTTCTCCAAACAATCATTCGTCTTCATGGTGCTTCATCCTCTCTTTCATTTTTATAAATTTACTTAGTATGTTTGAACTAACCAAAACCTAAATTTTTTCATCGATTTGTTTTGTTCTTTATTTTTATGTGTTATTTTGCAGGCCAAAATGGGTGATTGGATTACTAGTCACGGTGATTCTACCAGCTGTAGGGTACAAAGGAGGGCTATTTGCACTCCTTAAAAGTTGGGCAATATTTTTCTGGCAATCTTATATATTACTAATCTCCGTCTCATGTTACTCGTACTTTTAGGTAGTAAATTTAGGATTGAGTCTTTTAAATGTAAAAAGAGAATATTTAGTAAAGGAACACTTAATTAATTCTAATCCTAATTAAATATCTTAATTCTTACTTAAAGTATATATGTGTAGTGATAAAATCCAAACTCTATATATTGTACAAACTCTTCAACATAGTGTCAACACAACGTTAACACAATGTCAACACAGTATAAAATTTTAAGATTTTGATGTCAACACGACGTTAACCGTTGACACTGTGTTGATATTTTCTGTTGATATTTTTAACGATCTAGATCATAGTTTGGAGTTTGTACAATATATAGAGTTTGCATTTAATTACATCACAAGTACATATAGTATAAGTAGTTTGGGTTGTGCCGAAACAGTGCGAGTAGCATGAGACATAACTAATATATTTTTAATTTATTTAATTAAGTACAATAGTAGTTAAAAATAATATGGCTGTGGATGTATGATATATATAAATAGGTAAGATTGACAAAGCTGTAGAGGTAGTGGAAGAGGTGGCGGAGGTGGTGGAGGAGGTGGCGGAGCAGGCTGAGAAGATCATGGAGGAGGTGGAGGAGAAGCTTCCGGACGATTCGAAGCTGAGGGAAGCACTAGAGTCATTCGATGCACTTGCTAAAAAGGCAGCCAATGAAGCTAAGAAGGCGGAAGATGTTGTACACAAGGTATCATATAAATCACTTCTCATGTTCTTGTCTTCTTTATAAACTTACTCCACAATACTACTTAGTTCAAAATATGCACAACTAAAATTATTTGTTTAACTTGATCAGCTTTTAATTGCTGTAGTACTTACTACTAGGTAATACTACTTCTCCCTCTGCCCAAAAAAATAGTCTTAGTTGTGGGTGGTATGAGTTTTCATGAAAAATTAATAAAGTACTAGAAGAAAAAGTAAAATGGATTAGGAGAAAAAGTGTTTAAAGTATGAGAGATGGGAAAAAAAGTGGAAAAAGTACGATAGACAAAATTTCCAATTTTAGAAATGAGACTATTTTTATGGATGTTCTAAAATAACAAAATGAGACTATTTCTCGTAGACATATGTATAACACAAAAGGCATATAGTGCATTTTAAATGTAAAATAAAAAACGAACAATTTTATTAGTCTTCATCTATGTGATTGAGTTATAACTAAAGGCTCCCAACTACCTTCATTCAAATAGTTTTAGCACAACGTAGAATGTTCTTATTTAATTATGCTAATTAGTGTGAATTTAATTTGAGGGTGTAAAACATGTTTGTCAAACCTTTTTTTGTAGTGAGTAATTCGCACCCGCTCACAAAATGGGATTTGATTGGTTTATTAAATCAACCTATTAATACATAGTGATAAAATGTAAACTCTATATATTATATAAACTTCATACTCTTTAATACAGTGTCAACACAATATCAACACAGTGTAAAATTTTAAGATTTTGATTTCAACACAGTATCAACAGAGTGTCAACACAGTGTCAACCGTTGACACTGTGTTGACATTTTTTGTTGCTATTATTTTGTTATCTGTTGACATTTTCTAACGGTCCAGATCATAGTTTAGAGTTTAGACAATATTTAGAGTTTGCATTTAATTACATCCATGAATACAAATGTGTTACCTCCATTCGGGGTTAGATGTTATATTTGGATAGCACTGCACCAAATTTAAGAGATATAATTTTATGAGTTACTTTGATAAATAAAATATATTTTTATATATTTAATATAAGAGGAAACTTTTTAAACAATGAAGTGTAATGTTTTTTTATTAGATAAATTATAAAAGAAAGCATTTACATCTTATACCTTAGTGGAATGGCGGGACTAGGGAGTAATATAATGAATTAATGATGAAAGATTTTTATGCACTTATTATTTTGCAGGTGAAACTCGTGGAGGAAGAGTTGGAAGCGAGCTTGATAAAAGCCGGTAAAGATCAAGCGAATAAAACGATTTGATATTTTTTTTTCCTTTTTATTTATGGTTATCACTGATTATAATGGTGAATTATTCACCAAAATTTAAACAATAGTATGAAACAATTTTATCTTGTGCAATATCACAGCAAAATCCCAATTTCTTCCTTTCCGGCTGCAATTCCCTAAACCTCTTAGTCTTATTCCTAACAGTTTAGCACATTTTCAATCATTTACCCTAAATTCAAACTCATTATCATAAAGATGTGACATTAATAGTGAGTTTACTTTTAACTATTTACCTTACACTCTAACTTAAAAATAATATTCTCTATCTACTATCTATTTTTACACATAAAATTTTAAAAAGTTATTTATGTTTATCTTAATATAAACCCAAAAATGTGTATTTGTTACTAGAAAACCCCTTTGTGTGATATTATGGACCATATTCTATAGGCCCACATCATTTATTTTATGTGGCCCAAGTCTTTGAGCCCAAACTCACACTTTATGGATTCATCAACCGTTGATTATATTACCTTTTGACTGCTTGGTAATTACGTTACTTGCAATATCTTTAAGTTAGGCAAGTTAAGCATACGATATTTATTCACACTATAATATAATAGGTTTTGCTTGATAACATAATAGGGAAAAAAGGGAGGGGGCTTTTTCACCTTATATTTTCTTAACTTGTGCTTATTTTATGATTTCCTTGTCCATGGGATTAAGATTTTTTTGCAATTAAAAAATGAATATCGTTTGCTCTGCAACGTACCATTGATAGTGGAAATGGCGACACTATGTAAAGTTGAAAGTGATGGCAAAGTCCCTCACATGGCAAGAGATATTAGTTGCCTAATTATTTGACATGCACCTACACACACTATGGTGACACTAAATTCGTGCATTGAATTTGAGGCTAAGATCTTTTTAAAAGCTTATTTCCTTAGTTTTACTTTTGAGTTGGACGAGGAAACAAAAAGTAGGGATTGTGCCTGATTAATTACGCCTGGGCTTGGATAACCTAATCCATTACTCTTTAATAAAAGATTTTTTATATTTTATTGTTGCATTTAGGTGTAGACACGAACTCTAGCTAGAATGGGAGATAATAAGAATTATAGATATTAATATGAGGAACAAACAACTTGGGTTGGGGGCACGAAAATTTAATTGTTTTCAACAAGTATTACAAATGAATGGAATTCAATAATATTCAACAAAAATATTCGAAACAATAAGGCTCCGTTCGGTATTGAATATGCAAAATTAGAATTGGAGCATTCAATTCCAAATCCAATGTTTGGTTCACAAAATATTTAAATTTGGAATAAAATTACAATTCCAATTCCTCCCAATTCTATAGTTTGAATTCTAGATCAAAAGTACAAATTCGGAATTTCAAATTCCAAACCGTTATAAAATTGAACAACTTCTCACACATTGCTTACACATGCACTACACACATTGTACACACACTACACATACTACATAGCGCTGACAATTTTCGACACGACACAAATCCACATGAAATTATTGGGTTTGGGTCAAACCTTATTGGGTTCGTGTCCTTATCATGTCGACCCATTGAGAAATAATATTTGAGTTAGGGTAGGCAGCTTGAGAGAAATGTGAGTTCTGATTTCTGAAATATGAATTTGTTAAATACTTAAATTGACTCTCATTTAATCACTTTCTAATTTTAGGTTTTTAATCAATTCTTACCGATTAGATTCAAATTCAAGGTTTTGTAACTTTTGATAATCATGAAAAGTTGTTATCAGGTTCTTACCGTGTTATTTATAATTGTGTCCAGGTCGTGTTGTTATAGTGTCGTGTATGTGTTGTTATCGTGACGTGTTGACCCAAGGTGGTTCGTGTCGTATTCGGGATTGGGCTTTTCTTAACAGGTTATGTTCTTGTTTGTAGTTATTGGGTTGAATTACTTATTAATAAATCTGAGTTGCATCCAAAATGTTAGGTTAAAAAAGTGAGATTGGATTTAACTAGTACTCCCTCTATCCCATAGAAATAGGTTGAATTTTTTTTGTATGTCCTATAGAAATAGTGCAAATCCTTTTTTCTTCTTATTTTTTACTCCCTCCATCCGTGAATTGGAGTCCCGTTTTTTCATTTTGGTCCTCCATAAATAGGAGTCCCGATTCATAATTATCATAAATGGTAAAGAAGGCTAACATTCCACTAACTCATTTCACTCACATATCATTTAAAACTAATATGTACAAATGAGACTCATATTCCATTAACTTTCTTTTACCCACTTTTCTGAACATATCTTAAAACCCGTGCCAGAGAGAAATGAGACTTCTATTCGCGGACGGAGGGAGTATTTTATTTTTTATGGTTCCCATTGTTTACTACTCCCTCCGTCCCAAGGAAGATGACCCCTTTCTTGGGCGGCACTGAGTTTTATGCAATTTTATTTTGTGTGTTAGGTGGAGAGGGTAAAGTAAGAGAGTGGGAATAAAGTAGAGATAAATGTGTTTCTATTTATAGTAATGAGTCATCTTGAATGTGACAAATCAAAAAAGAAAGTCGGTCATCTTTAGTGGGACGGAGGGTGTACATTATTTTAACACATTTTTTCATTTTCTCTTACTTTATTAGTTATGTATTGAAATTTGTATAATTAGCCTATTTCTATAGGACGGTAGTGGTATTTTATTAAATGATTTTCTTGGTTAGTGACTTTTATTGAAATGAGATACAGTAATACGGAATATTTTTTTTCTTGGATTCTCTTTCAAATAACTAACAAACAAAACAACTGAAGATATAAAGGCGTGCATTGATAAGCGTTCCAAATTTTTATCACCTGATCAGTGTACAATTAAGTCATATATTTGACATAAAAAAATAAATACTGCAGATATTTATATTAAAAATACGATGATAATTGATAAAGGAAGAAGATTAAATATAACCTTATAAATATAATAACAGTAAAATAAAAATAATAAACTAACGTAATAAATACTTTTATACGTCCAATGTTAAATTAATACTCCACCCATTTCAAGATAATAAAAGCATCAAAATTATGAAAATAGATATTTTGTACGTAAAAAAAGAATAAAATAGAGAAAATAAAGTAAAAAGATATTTAAAAAATGGCTAAAGACATTTTAATACAATTGAGAACACTAATTATATTTCTTTAACAGAACATTTCCGTTGTTGGTGTCTAACCTAACATTAGTGGATTCAAATGGAAGTGTCTTCAGAAAAGTAAATGATTAATATAATTTCCACGCTTAGAGACATTTTCTTATGCATTCTAATGTACTCTCGTAGTCCCATCGCAAGTGATCAACTTCTTTTTTATGAAATCTGAGAAAAAGATATTTATTGTGTGAGGTGGAGAGAGAATAAAGTATGAGTAAAAGGTAAAGAGAGAATAAAATATGAGAGAAAAAAAAGTATAAAGTAAGAGAAAAATTAAATTATAAAAAATTAAAGAAAGAGAGAGTAAAGTGTTGTTTTTTTGCTAAAAAAAATCAATCACTTGAGTTGGAATAACCAAAATGGAAAGTTGATCACTAGAAAGATGTGATAGGAGTAGTTATTTTTTTTTAAATATTCAGCACAAGTAATAGCGTCTCTATTTTTGTATGAAAAGATAATAAAGTACAAAAAATAGAAATAAATGTATATATTATTGTGTGGGGTGTGATCAATTGCTAACTATTTAAGTTGTTAACTCTGCTAACTCATCAACGCAGTGTATTAAAAATGTCAATACGATGACATTAAAATGTCAACACATAATTTTGTTAAACTTCAATATACTGTGTTGATATTATGTGTTGACATTTTAATGTCACCGTGTTGACATTCTTAATACACTGCATTGATGACTTAACAAAGTTAGCAACTTAAATAGTTAGCAATATAACGCACCTCTTATCGTGTGTCTATTTATATAGTAGTAGGACATATGACTCTGCAATCTGAAAACTTTATCATAATACAATATGTTCTTTGTTCTTGCTCATTGGCGTAGCCAACACAACGTTGGTGAACCGCGTAAATATATGTCTCTTTACGTTTCTGTTTGTTTCGATTACTCAATTGCTCTTTTTTATCACAACATTTTGAAACATATAAAAAAACAAGCTCTGTTAACGTGAAACGGGAGGAATATATATACATATGATATAGATTCAAATGGAATTAGATCTATTTAAAATCTGTGATATACATTTATAAAACTGAGTTACTATCAAAACTATTTATAAGGCATAATTATCTTATGAGACTAATTAAATTTATACAGTAACAAAAAGTGTATAAGAAACAATAACGTCACTTCAATAAAAATTAATTAATTCATAAGTAGATATTCTTTTTAGCTAGAACTTAAAAGAAACAAACAAAACCATTTGTAGTGGGAGAAAATGCAGTCCTTGTCTTCTTTAGTCAACTGCAGGTCTGCAGCACTCAAAGCTATCTGTTCTGTCTTAATCGGACATGTTTGGTTGCACTAAAAAATTCTGTATATTGTTCAACATCATAGACTAAGAGCATTCATAGTATTCCGATTTATAGCCACGCCCTATACTAATTTATAGTCTATCCATGTCAGTATTTTATGGTCCTACCCATTCACGTGCAGTAGGACGTTATACCCTGTCCTATATTTTTAACAACTATTTTATATTTATTTTTAATTTACTTGTAAGTGAATATAATAAAATTGCAAAATACTCCCTCCATCCCACAATAGGATTATACATTAACTTAAGACAACAATTTTAAAAACTTCATTTTATTTAAAAAGTCGAAAGAGTACAATACGAAATACTTATAAACAATTACAATTTCAACGGCGGTTACGTGACCAAATTTCATCAACCATGTCGGACAGGAGGCGAGCATGGTCTTGTTGGTTGCGTATTGTGACCCGTGCCGCTACAACCTCACTGTAACACATCGGTAATCCTCGAACATGGGGTGGGATTGCCACACCAGAGCTAGGTGTAGCTTCCTCATCACCCCAATTGGTGACTCTTGTACCTACATCATCGACTATTATGTTATGCGAGATGATGCACACATACATACATAACATTGACGATAACATCATTGTATCATAAACGAGCCGGGCCTTACACAATTGCCCAACACGCTTGGAGCACACCAAATGCTCGTTCCACATCCTTCTGCGTAGCCTCCTGCCGTTGAGCAAATAAAGCTCTCTTGATCCGTTGGACAGGTGATCGTCTTAAAAAAAACAAGTCACCTCGAGTATATGTCATCGGCCAAGTAGTACCACATATGATGCTGGCGTCTATTTGCAGTGAACTCGATGGTTGGGTCGTTGGCATTGCATTGTTCGATCCGGCCAAACCGAAGTAAGCATGCAAGATCCAATGTTTTGCAAGTAACCAATCTCAAGGACAATACGAATCCGATTCAAGACTGAGGCAAACTTTCACGGATAAATATTGTCCCGCCAAGAGCACTAACTCCATGTTCAATTTTTTTTAATACAAGGAAGAATCAACAAAAGATAGAAATTATTCAAATATGAAAATGATCGATATATCTTATGTAAAGAAGAATCAATGACTATTAATCACATTTTCTTTAGTATTGTGGAGTCTTGGTATATGGACGAAAGAATGGTGCCCAAATTCCTCTTTACATCAAAGTCTTTTTGATTGACAATTAAAAGGAGACTAGGCATGGCATGGATTGAGAAATCAATAAGTCGAGTACTTTTTCTATTGTCCATTTCATTCCAGAGCTTGTTGGCTTGATTTTTCTATTTTTGTGTTAGGTATTTGTTCTATTCTTTTGGATGTTTCCACGTCTTTGTTTTTGCTATGTTACTTGTCTCCATGCTTTGATGTTTTTTTTGGTTTCGTTTTTTTGTTTGGTTGTTTTTATTTAGTGTGATAGGTTCGGTTTTTGCTGATTGTGTTTGTGTAGCCTTGAGGGATGATTATGACATTTCTGCTACTCGTGAATGAAGGAAGGTTTTTTTATTTTTTTTTTTTCTCCTCGTGAATGAAGGAAGGTTTAAGTCTTTGTTGTTCAATTAAAAAAATATGCCAAAAGTGGCTCTACGTTTATATCCTTGTCTTTTTGAATCATCGTAAAATTCATGTTTTTAAAAGATGTAGAAATTTGTCATTTTGGAATTTCTATCACGCCTCCCATTCTATGATAGCGCTACATTGCATTTGACATATTTTATAAGCTTCTATTAATAATCTACCAATAAAGTAACATATTGAGAAAATGGACATTCATTTAAAAAAGTCCAACATAAATGCACTAAGTAAATTCAACAATTCTAATAAACGCACCGTATGAGAAACTATAAAATATCGTGTCATTTTTTGTTTTTAAAGAGACTAAGGCCATCCGCAACGAGTGTCGTTGTTGTCCCTATCTCGTCTCGAAGAGACGAGACGGCAGCGAGACGGCGTTGCAGCCCTCCATCTCGGTCTCGTCTCGGCGGGCGTCTCGTCCTGAAGGGTGGGCTGGCGAGACGTCTCGCCACGCGCCAGCGCCACGTGGCGCGCGCTGGCGCTAGGCTTGATGCCCACTCGCCGCCCACTCTATAAATACTCCTCTTTCATACTCATTATACACACAAACACACATCTATTCTTCTCAAATAATCTCTCTTTCCTCTCCAATTTTCATCTCACCTCTCCAATTTTCATCTCAAAAATATCCGGTGACTGAAACTCTGGCGGCTCCGGCGGTTATGACTTGAACACGTTTGGCAAATGGGGGGCATGTACAATGTCTTTGGTGGCTCCGGTTCATTGACGCCGGGCACCCAAGGCTCGTCGATGCCGGCTGCATACCAACCACCCCATTTTGATGTAGATGCATACGTTCGTCCCTCCGCCCCGAGGTATTCGCAGGGATTATCCCAAATCAGGGAGAATTTTCTGGATGAACCCACTCCGGAAGGAGCACGAGGCGGTGGAAGCTCCGGGGGGCGCGCATTCGACGCCGTGGAGGAAGAGGATGAGGAGGAGGAGAACGCGGAGGAGGAGGATATCGACCGTCATCCATACAGCCGCAAGGAGACTATGACTCTGTTCAACGGTTGGGTCAGTGTCCCGTACGATCCCATCATCGGGAATCGAAAAACCCGCAAGTGTTTTTGGGAAAAGGTCACCGACGCCTACAACGAGAACAAGCCGAAGGGGGCCTGCCGCCGCACCATGAAGATACTCAGCAGTCATTCTGACCGAGTCGACAGAGATGTCAAAAAATTTTCCAGAATCTACAAGAATGAAGCGACGAATTACCAAAGCGGAGCCAGTGGAGCCGACATTCTGATAGAGGCTTTGCGAGTCTTTTTTTACGACAACTGCAAAGAATTCAAACATGTCGATGTTTGGGAGGCGGTCAGAGACGTTGAAAGGTGGGCTGGCGGTGTCCAGTCCACCACGGGCTCGAGCTTGAAACGCACGAAGCACACGGCGGGTGGCCAATACTCGTCTAGTGAGGGCGGGTCAGTCAACGCCTAACAAAAGTTTGCCTCACAAGAGGTTGAGGGTGTTAGCATTGGTATACTGAAAAGCATATTTCAAGCATGTTGCACGGATAGAATTGCTTGTATACAATAAACTCTACAATCCACTTTTAACCCAATGCGAGAATAATTAAGTTTATCGCATTGGTGTTTGCTTATGCATTTATAAGATGTTTCTCAAACATTTAAATGCATAAGAAGCAAATAAGTCTAATTCTTCTGCATAGTAGACTGGTCGTGAACGATGTTCACAGAAGGTGACGCAGTCGGTCCTTTGTAGAAGAGAAATAGAATTTCACAACCTAGATAGGCTTTGGCTACCAATCGTGAAAGGTTGCAGTGTCAGTCCGCATGTTTCCTTACCTTAGGAAATAAATGACACTGGTGTGGTATAACACTGAAGGATCTAACAGTTGAGATAAGTCTTTCTTGCTATTTACTGAAAGACGAGGTCTCGGTGATTGTTATTTCTTAATCATTGTTGACATAACATTGAGCATACGATATTGATTATGCACTACTTTGATTTATCAAATGGTGCGGATTTTTCACAATCCAAGAATCCTGGTATCTTGGGTAGTGGTGATCAATGTCTAGAGGTGCTAGTATTGTTATTGCAATGAACCGTGTGCTGGGTGAGTCCAGTTTGATAATATCCTCAAGAGGTGATCGAAAAAGGTTTTATTATTCAGAAACCCGGCCGGTTGGAATTTATTCTAGAATAATAAATAAAGATTTTGAACTAGATAACTCTTGGAAAAAGATATTAATTAATTAAAGTCAAATAGCAGACTTAAATTAATTAATGGATATTTATATCTTAAACACGGGAAATAATAAGTTAAAGAGGTAAAGCCCGGATTACTCGTAATTTGGGATTGGACGGGCAGTCAATATTATTATACTATAGTGGATGATAATGATATTCTATTGTACTTGTATTAAATTGGGGCTCAATTTAATTAGTAAAAGTCCAACAGGTTTGGTCCAAATCCAACCTCCATGGATCTCTAATCTGGCCCATCATAACTCTATATAAAAGGAGATTAGAAAGGAGATGCAATGACAATTTAAGAGTTAATTTTCGGGCTCCCCTCTGGGAGTGGACGAAAAAAATCAGTTTTTGACAAAACTGATATTCTGTCTCCTTTCTAATCAAGTCCTTTTCGATTCTGACAAGCTTTGCCCACCCAAAGTCCATTATCTGAGTTCGGGATACAGATTAGAAGATTCGTGGTTGAGTACAAAGATCATCACGTGGAGAAGGCGCAAGCAATCGTCGATTCTTTGGAGAATCAGATCGGTAATCCTAAACCGTAGAATATCATGAATTAGGATTTTAATTCCTTAAGCATGATTTTTGTGCGTTCTTGTGTGCAATTCAATGTTTAACATGTGAATCAATTAATCCTATAATCGGTCAAATAGATCCATATGTATGATTTATTTGTGAATGCATGTCTTCCGCTGTCCAAGGGGCTCCAAACCCCATCAATTGGCATCAGAGCCAATTTTTAGCTCTGATTATGTGGATTAATTTCATGTTATGTGAATTGCTTGAATGCTTTTTTTCGATACGTGGATGTTGTTTATTTTGTTTAAATGAACGACAAACGACGATGAATGGATTATGTTGTCGGGGAAAAGGCTCGCGACCGGATCAATTGTGAATCGCATGCTGCGTGTTTTGATTACACATGATTGCTTTTCTTTTCCAATTATGTGAAAATAATGATGAGCGAGGACTTTATGTTTTATGTAATCATTATTGCATGTTTTGATTAATTGGATATGTGTATGTATATGAATCAATTTTCGATCGATTCCATATCACGTGTGTGCCGATTTGTTTTCAAAACATGGCTGTTGTGAGAATCAATTCATGGTTTCTTGGGAGTCAATCACCGCGTCTCAATTTTGAATTGATCACAACCGCACGCCCACGGCTGGGAAATATAGCAGCAACGTGCAGAAACACGCGAGTGTTGTCTTAGCAGCCAAAGACGGATAGAAGAAGAAGCAGCGTCCTTGCGAAACCTCGCGAGAAGGACAGGCTGCTAAGGCGGATTTCGGGCAGCAGAGGTGATCCGGCTCGGGGGCGATGGCGCAGCAGCGTTGTCAACGTAGCAACGACGCAGCGCCTGGTGCGTCCTCACGAGCAGAAGGAAAGCAGCGGCTGCGGTTCAGTGGGAGTACGGCGACGCAAGATTAGGGTTTACCCTATGCGCGACGCTCGCGCAGGTGGAACCCGCGCGACATCACATCGTCTCGTTCCGTGACTTCGCTTTCCATGATTAGGGTTTACAAATTCTTGGATTCAATTTGGAAAATAATTCAAGATATGATTTAGATTAAGATTTTAATAGATCTTTAAAGGGATTCTCTAAAATTTAATTTTAATTAAATTATGGATTAGTTGAAATTTATCCTTATTTTATGGATTTGGATAGATATCCTGATAAATCTTAGATAAACTTGGATAATAACAATTAATTTATTTTCTTTTGTCTTGTGGATTTATATAAATTAATTATATGCAAATAAATCCTAGCTAGACTAGATAAATAATTAATTACATTGGATTTTATCCTTATTATATGGATTTAGATATATTTAATTATATCTAGAGAATTCATAGATAAATTTGGATGAATAATTAAATTTATTTCTGTCATATGGATTAAGATAGATTTTATTCTATCTTGTTGAATCCTTGATTGACTACGATAATTATTAATTAAGTTTATCCATGTCTTATAGATATTGATAGATCTATATCTATCTAGAATATATCTTAGTAGATTTGGATAATTAAAATCCATGTTTATCTTTATCTTGTGGATATTTATAGAAGTAATTCTATTTAGAAAATATCCTAGTAGATTTAGATAATTAAATGTATCTTTATCTTATAGATATTGATAGATTTATATCTATCTAGAATATATCTTAGAAGATTTAGATAATTGTTAATCCAGTATTGTAATTATCTTTTGGATTTAAGATAGATTTAGTTCTATCTAGTTAAATCCTAGTTGAATTAATAAATACTAATTCTAGTTTATCCTAATTTTATGGACATAAATAGATTTATTTCTATTTAAAAAATATCCTAGATAAATATGGATAAAGATAATACAAGATAATCCTAATCTAATTGGATTTTGATAAAGTTAATTTTATCTAGAATAAATCCTAATAGATATGATATATTCTAGTTTCTTATTCTAAATAATTTAATATTTTCTTAAATCTTAGTGTGATTGGATTTTATCTTATGGATTTGGATAGATTTGTTTCTATCCTGAAATATCCTAGCATGATTTTGATAATGATAATCCAAGATCAGTCTTATCTTGAATTTAAGGATTTGATTTTATTCTTATAAAATCTAGAATAATCCCAAAAAGGATTTAGATAGATTCAACTCTATCTAGATAAATCCTAAATTAATTTGGATAGTCATTATCCAAGATAAATTTATCAAATCCGAAATTCATATTTTGGATAATATAAGGAATTAATTATTTATTTAAATCTCCCTAGATTTATTAAATAATTTCAATAATTATCCAGTGTGATTAATTACCATGAAGTAAATGGACTTATCTATTTATTTGGTCTTAATCTGTTTTAAGTGGATTATCTGCCTTATCTGCTTGTGTGATAATTATGCAAAAACCATGTTTAAAATGACTAAGCGATAATTACAACAGTGTGCTGTATATGGTCTCCATAAATTGGTCTATATATGAAGCAGTTTCTAATATTATCGCGACCCACCTTAGTGGGAGCAATAATCCTACGAAATAGCAAGTTCATAAGATTAGACTTCTTTATAGTAGGTTGCTTAAACTAGAAGCTTGTTTCTAATATTATCGCGGCCCACCCTAGTGGGAGCCATAATCCTACGAAATTGCAAGTTCGTATGTTTAAGCATATTTATAAGATAGCTATGGAATTTTGTTAGTGGCGTACGACCTTCCCTACAAGGAGTATCAAAACAGAAATGAAATTCCTAGATGCAAACATTTATGGTAAATGCTTAGGCAATATTTGGCGGTCATGCCACCTTAGTGGTCTCTGGACTATCCGTCGGTATTGTGACCAGGAAATTGTTGGAATCCGAATTTGTATGACCTCCCTAGAGGCGTACTTATTTTGGTTTTGACAGTTGCGAGATACATACATTGTTTTGTGGTTGTTTGCAATTATGTATCAAGCATAGTATGTGATAAATAGTTTTATTTCTTCTCAGTCAAAATTCTTAATAATGTCTGCGATCCTTAAAGAAATCAAACTCGAAGGCCAAAATTATGTAGAATGGAAATATAAAATGGATAAGATTTTCATTGCTGAAAACTTAAAGTTTGTATTCACCAATTCATGTCCTCTATTTCCTTGACAAAATTCTATAAAGAAAGTTTAAGAATGCATTTAATGCATGTGCCTGGCAAGTTCTTTGAGATAGAAGGTCAAACTACTTTCTTTTAAGTAGTAAGACACGTCTTGGTTTATATTGATGAAACAAGAATACCCAATAAGGACGATGTCCAGATTCTATTGGAATATCCACAGGAGAAAGAATGTTTTGAGGAATCTTCTGATTCAGTTACTCAAATAGTTTCTACACTCAGTTCATCGCCAAATATAGTAGGAAGTGATTACATGAAGGTTGTTACTTAAAAGTTGGAAACCTTCTACATGATATTCACTTTATTACTTTTGGAGGAAGATAACATGATAGTTGACGAATTCATTAAGGCTGCATCTTTCCTATGTCTTAGTTCAATCGAACAGAAGACTAGCAATGGAAAGAGGGAAGAGCTGAATTGTCATCAATGAAAGCTATGAAGGCATGAAAAATTAGGTGAAAAGGCAAAAGAGAAGATGCATTGTGAGTCAGATTGACCTCTTCTACAGAAGGACAATGACATAGATAACAATGCAATTTCTAAAAGAGAGATCTAGATCCAGTTGGGCAGTTGTTGCAGTGGGAGCTATTTTTTATGCTCACCTTATTGTTTTGTTTTGATGTATAAGACTTTGTTTTATTGGTGCAGTTTAGTTTGGAAAGAATTCAGTTTCAGTTTCTAAACTTGTTAATGATTAAATGATGTTCGATGTCATTTGATAATGTGTGCATTATTGAGAAATGTGGATCGAATATCTATCATAGTACCATAGAAAAACAAATTATACATCATAGTATCTAAACATTATAATTGCTAAAAGATTGAGTTTAACACGACAGTTCAACTTCTTAAACAATGAATGATAAAGTATTTATGGTACTTAAACATAAGGCCAAAAAAATACTTAGTAATTGTTCAAACTAATTTTGTCTAACTCAAGTGACTATCAAGATTTTAACAACTTGTTTGTTAAATAGCTTAAAGGTCAATTAAGTCTGGTTGATGCACTATAAGTTAGAATCCTTTGGTGGTTCAAGGGATTCAAAATACTTATAGAGATGCAACATAGAAAGACTAGTAAGTCTCAATGGTTTACACCATAGGAGACGAGCAAATGAGTTAAGATCAGTAGTGGGAGTTAAGTCCTAGTTGACTACTCCAAGCATTCTTCTAAAGAATGGGATAGTCATATAAGAAGATATCGAAGTCTCTCAAAGACAAGTTCGATAAGTGAAGAGTTTTACTCAATAACATCTTATCATTGATGGGATATACGTTGGAAACAATGAGTTATACCTTAAAGAAACTATCATAACATCAGTACCTTCTACAACACACGAGTTGTGGACTAGAGGCAAGTTTAGTCCAACACATCTCAAGGTGTAGAGTTATTCCAACACATGTTTTGGAAAAAGTATCCAAGTAATTGGATTTGTGTACTGAGGTATGTTTTAAGGTTGTCCCAAATGATAGAAAAGGTACAGGTTCTATAATCTCCACGGTAAGATATGTGTTTGTTTACACGAATACTAGATTCTTTGATGAAGATTATTAGGAGAACTACAAGCCTAACAAATATGATAATTCTCAAGCTAATGAGAATATCTATTTTCCATCTTAACCAAGAAGTCATATCGTTAGAAACTTATGCACTAAGAAAATCAACGTTTGTACCTAAGATTGTAAGAGTCGTGTCGTAGTGGGAGCGTTCTTTGCGAACATAATAAGTTCATGGGTCTAAAAGAGTCTTAAGACTCAGTCTTAGATCAACTTGAACATAATCCCTGTAACTACAAGGACGCAATGACTTATTCAGATAATCATTCTTGATAAGATGATAGATTCTGAATAACAATCTTAAATAGACAAGAATGTTTGCAAGACTTGCGATACTACCCATAGACTATTTCAGTCAGTGGGAGCTAGTGGACCTGCAAGTGTAAGCATGGATCTCAAAAGGTTAGAATAATGGCAAAGGAGAGAATTATATTCTCGCCTGCCATTTTTGCCTAAGTCGATCTGTATATTGTCTATTGTAGCCTACATAAATTAGGACCTATGTACTATGATTGTCAAGACAGTTTTCTTTAAGTAGAAGTCTTGAGGAGATCATCTGCATAGAACATCTTAATGGTTATGTAATACAGGGCAAGAAAGTTGAAAGTGCACTATATTTGGTATTCTTGATACTCTAAGATGATGACATCTATAAAAGTTGATAAACAACTAAGAGGGTTATCTAGCGTAGGAAACTGGTCGTCTACCCAGTTTAAGGATGATGGATTTAAGATAATCTAGTTACATTCTAAGCATATGTGTCATTAGATTGCTAGAAAAAGAATGTATGTTTTCTTAAAGAATCCTACGTCTACACAATACTTAGACACTTTAGTATTGAAAATTCCAAGAAAAAGTTTTTCTTTTTCTAGACGGAATTATTTTGTCTCTAGTCAAGTGTTTTTCGACATTGAATGAGATCAAGAAGAATGAGACAAGTTCCATAATTGGAAGTCTTATATATGCTATGAAGTGTATTAAGTTAGATATTAGCTTTGCCGTTGGCATAGAAGCATGATATCATTTTAACCATGGCCAAGGACATTGGATTGGGTAAAGAATATACTATAGTACTTGAAGAAGACTAAACAGTATGCTCTAGTTTACCAGACATCCATGTTATGTCCTTTAGGTTACATCGACTCGATTTTATAATTGATCGGTGATCGAGTCATCCTCTGACTATGTGTTCACTTTAGGAGTTGAATACTGAGACATGAAGGAGTGTTGATCAAATCATAGACTCCATCATGAAAATTACAAGTGTGGTTTCATCGGAAACTACTAAGGTAGTTGTTCATCTCAGTAACATCCTAATAGCTTTGACCGTGATTCTGAGTATGTGTATGAGTATTATATTTTATTATAATTGCTCTAGTCATATGTCTAACTCGAGGGAAACACGATCTGATAAAGCTAAGCAATCACATAGAGATGAAGTATGAAAATAATTAAGGATTAAGTGCGCAGCAAGACGTTATGGTTTCCAAGATATCATCAGAGAACAACATGGCATAACTTTTCACAAAATGCCTATATGGCAACATGTTTTACACATGAGGTGAAAAGTATAGTAGTTCGATGTATCATGGCCCGAGACCTGCTTAGAGTATAAGTGGGAGAGTTTTGGCAGTGGGTATACTCGAAAGCATGATTTTGAATATAAGTGGGAGATTGTTAGCATTGGTATACTGAAAAGCATATTTCGAGCATGTTGCAAGGATAGAATTGCTTGTATACAATAAACTCTGCAATCCACTTTTAACCCAAGGCGAGAATAATTAATTTTATCGCATTGGTGTTTGCTTATACATTTATAAGATGTTTCTCAAACATTTAAATGCATAAGAAGCAAATAAGTCTAATTCTTCTGCATAGTAGACTGGTCGTGAATGACGTTCACAGAAGGTGACGCAGTCGGTCCTTTGTAGAAGAGAAATAGAATTTCACAACCCAGATAGGCTTTGGCTACCTATCGTGAAAGGATGCAGTGTCAGTCCGCATGTTTCCTTACCTTAGGAATAAATGACACTGGTGAGGTATAGCACTGAAGGATCTAACAGTTGAGATAAGTCTTTCTTGCTATTTACTGAAAGACGAGGTCTCGGTGATTGTTATTTTTTAATCATTGTTGACATAACATTGAGCATACGATATTGATTATGCACTACTTTGATTTATCAAATGGTGCGGATTTTTCGCAATCCAAGAATCCTGGTATCTTGGGTAGTGGTGATCAATGTCTAGAGGTGCTAGTATTGTTATTGCAATGAATCGTGTGCTGGGTGAGTCCAGTTTGATAATATTCTCAAGAGGTGATCGAAAAAGGTTTTATTATTCAGAAACCCGGCCGGTTGGAATTTATTCTAGAATAATAAATAAAGATTTTGAACTAGACAACTCTTGGAAAAAGATATTAATTAATTAAAGTCAAATAGCAGACTTAAATTAATTAATGGATATTTATATCTTAAACACGGGAAATAATAAGTTAAAGAGGTAAAGCCCGGATTACTAGTAATTTGGGATTGGACGGGCAGGCAGTCAATATTATTATACTATAGTGGATGATAATAATATTCTATTGGACTTGTATTGAATTGGGGCTCAATTTAATTAGTAAAAGTCCAACAGGTTTGGCCCAAATCCAACCTCCATGGATCCCTAATCTGACCCATCATAACTCTATATAAAAGGAGATTAGAAAGGAGATTCAATGACAATTTAAGAGTTAATTTTCGTGCTCCCCTCTGGCAGTGGACGAAAAAATCGGTTTTTGACAAAACTGATATTCGGTCTCCTTTCTAATCAAGTCCTTTTCAATTCTGACAAGCTTTGCCCACACTAAGGCCATTATCTGAGTTCGGGATACAGATTAGAAGATTCGTGGTTGAGTACAAAGATCATCACGTGGAGAAGGCGCAAGCAATCGTCGATTCTTTGGAGAATCAGATCAGTAATCCTAAACCGTAGAATATCATGAATTAGGATTTTAATTCCTTAAGCATGATTTTTGTGCGTTCTTGTGTGCAATTCAATGTTTAACATGTGAATCAATTAATCCTATAATCGGTCAAATAGATCCATATGTATGATTTATTTGTGAAACCATGTCTTCCGCTGTGCAAGGGGCTCCAAACCCCAGCAGAGGGCACGACCACCGATGCAGGGGGTCCTCCCGTGGGCGCTGTCGGCCGCAAGGGACCAAGGCGGTGAAGGCGGCTAGAGGGAGGAGGGACTGAGGCGAATCAAGCCAGGCGGGCTCGGGCTCGGGCTCGAACACCCTATTGTCCATGTACTTGACCACCACGATGGCTGACACTTCCCGCATGACGCCTCCTCAATATCAAGCCCATCTTGTCGGAATTGAGTTTATGGCAAGACAAATTGGTATTTCGCCTCCAGGTAGCTTGAGTGCACCGCCACCACCTTCGGGAGATGATTTTCCGGCGGAGTAGTTTTTATAATTTCTATAAATTTGTATTTTAAATTATGTAATTTTTATTTTTTTTAGGATTTCAATTGTGTTTTTTTTTAATTAAAGTTGTAATTTTATTTTATCTAATTAAGTGTGTTTTTATTAATTGAATTTGTTGGAAATAAAAATAAAAATAAAATTGAATGAATAGTTAAGGGATGAGATGGTTAAGAGATGGAGGCTTGCATGTGTTGTCTCTTAGTTAAGAGATGAGATGAAAAGTACAGTGGGGCCCATGAATAGTGAAGAGATGAGACGGTTAAGAAACAGATAAGAGACTGCGTTACGGATGGCCTAATACAACACTTGTAAGATACACGGATCTTCAACTTACTTTAATATCTAAACCACATAAAATAAAATGAATAGTTTGTAGTATAATACTCTCTAACATCCCGTCATAAGCAATACGTTTTTTTCATGAAATTTAAAACATTGATATTTAAAAATTTAAGTGTAAAGAGAATAAAGTATGAAAGGAATTAAGAGAGAATAATGTTTGTGATAGTATACACGGTTAAAACTCTTAAATCTTGTCCCACATGATGAAAGTCCGATGTGTCATTCTGTCCCACACGTGAAGGAGCGTGTTAAAACTCTTAAATCTTATCCCATATCGACTTGGTGATTATTCTAGCTCATCTATATAAGTATGGATAACTCTCCTCATTATAAGGCCTTTTAAGGGGTGAGTGAATCATTTCTAATATACACTATATAATTTTTTGTTAAAAGGGAAAATGGTTCACTTATGGTGGGAAGCAGCAAAATGGAAACTGACTCGCTTATGGTGGAACAAAGGGAGTAAATGTACAATTGAGGAAACTTCAGTGAACAACCATGCAACGACAACAAACTAGCAATCAAGTGTTAGTAAATCCAATCTTAAAAGTATAAGAACTACAACATCCGTCCTTCTGTAGTAAGGCATTTCATTTTAAACACTCATTTTGGAAAAATGATACTCTCTCCGTCCACCATTAAGAGCATCATTTGAGTTCGGCACGGATTTTAAGAAATATAAATGAAAGTGAGTCAGAAAAAATAGTTGAATGTGGGACACGTTTTTATATATTCTCTTTGTCTCGCGTTACTTGAGTCATTTTTGTTTGCAGTCGTTAAGTGGAAAAATGATAATAAATCCACACACCCACATGCGAAACCTAGAAGCTTTCTTTTGCGAGTAAAAGTGGATACAAAATGAAACAATCTGTCAAAAAATTATGCATGGGGTGTGTTTGAATTGGTAGATAAGCATATTTAAGTGCATTTAATGGTCCAATTTAGTGTTTAATATGTTGGTTAAATTTTCTGTGTAGCTTGTTCAATGGGCAAGGGCCCGTTGACATAAGGCTAAAAAATGGTGTTTTATTATCATGGAAAATTGAGTGATAATAATATGTGCAACACTATATCAATCTTAAATTATATAAAATTTACTAATATAACCCCCAACCTTGGAAATATAGAAAAAGACAGAGGATAGTTTTGGAATTTCCTACTATAGTGTGGCTTTATATAACAAATCAAACATGTGATGTTAATGACCATAAATAACATACCATCAATTCAAACACCACAAATAAAAATGGAAAACCAAGAAATGCATTTCTACAAAATGATTTTATTCTTATCTAAATGAAAGATAACTTCAATTCAAACACACCCTTAGCTTCATCAGGTGTTGTTATGATTATATTCACGACGTATATATTAAACACATATAAGTGAAAAAACTAAACAATTTTCAGATAAGTGAAGTGAAGCACATAATATATGAGTTAGTATCAATTTCAGTTAACAATCTAGTATATCTAATTTCAGTTAACAATCTAGTATATTACTAATATAACCCCCAACCTTGGAAATATAGAAAAAGACAGAGGATAGTTTTGGAATTTCCTACTATAGTGTGGCTTTATATAACAAATCAAACATGTGATGTTAATGACCATAAATAACATACCATCAATTCAAACACCACAAATAAAAATGGAAAACCAAGAAATGCATTTCTACAAAATGATTTTATTCTTATCTAAATGAAAGATAACTTCAATTCAAACACACCCTTAGCTTCATCAGGTGTTGTTATGATTATATTCACGACGTATATATTAAACACATATAAGTGAAAAAACTAAACAATTTTCAGATAAGTGAAGTGAAGCACATAATATATGAGTTAGTATCAATTTCAGTTAACAATCTAGTATATCTAATTTCAGTTAACAATCTAGTATATTACTAATATAACCCCCAACCTTGGAAATATAGAAAAAGACAGAGGATAGTTTTGGAATTTCCTACTATAGTGTGGCTTTATATAACAAATCAAACATGTGATGTTAATGACCATAAATAACATACCATCAATTAAAACACCACAAATAAAAATGGAAAACCAAGAAATGCATTTCTACAAAATGATTTTATTCTTATCTAAATGAAAGATAACTTCAATTCAAACACACCCTTAGCTTCATCAGGTGTTGTTATGATTATATTCACGACGTATATATTAAACACATATAAGTGAAAAAACTAAACAATTTTCAGATAAGTGAAGTGAAGCACATAATATATGAGTTAGTATCAATTTCAGTTAACAATCTAGTATATCTATTTTCATATTACAGCTAACGATATCATCACATCACAGGTACAACAATCAAATATAACAAAAAAAAATTAAAATAGGTACCCCAATAAAAGCATGATGCGCTCAACCAAATGTATATTTCAAACCTCTTACACATTAGTATATATTATCGATTAAAATTGCTTTGCGAAACTCACCTAAACTTGAATATGCCATCTCCATTTGAATACAACCATTAAGTTTAGTAGATTTCAAATAATCTTCACATTGAAGCAATTCTACAACTTTGTCCATAAAAGAAACTACAGCTATGACTAAATAATTATGACAAATAAAGAACATGTATTTATAGACAAAATCTAAAAAGCGTGATGTCTCTTATAAAAACTCTTTAATTCATCATATCAATATATTAAGTTATTAACCAATCTTAATTAGTCATAAATCATTAATCATAACTGTTATTTTGGCTATGGATTTGATTTATGTACATTTATAGGTAAAATCTAAAAAGCGTGATGTCACTTATAAAAACTCTTGAATTCATCATATCAATATATTAACCAATCTTAATTAGCCTTAAATCATTAATCATAACTGTTGTTTTGGCTATGGATTTGATTTATGTACATTTATAGATAAAATCTAAAAAGCGTGATGTCACTTATAAAAACTCTTTAATTTTTCATATCAACATATTAACCTATTCCGATGATTTTTATTTGTAACTGCTAAATTAATTTTTGTTACCGTTTCTTTTTTAAAATATGGTATATGGAGTTGTTCGCCTAAATAGAATATTGTTCAATTACTTGGCAAATTATATGAAATTTCGTTTCCCTTGTTCAAATCTATTTTCTCATTATATCTATTTTTATTAGGGAGGTTGAATCTATACCATATTCTTAAAATTCAAGATCCGATTGGACTGCGATCATTGCACACGAGAAGTACGGATACAAAAACACTTCCACAATGCATTTCCATATCATATTTGACCACTTATACCACAAAATTCGAATCCTCTTCAATATGCAGAGATCTGAAATTGAAACCACTTATTCCCTTGTCCCATATTAATAGATATTTTGGGATGATGAAATACACATTAATAAAGCAAAAGATGGATTATAAAAAATTGTAATTAGACTGTTGTCATTGAAGAATAAGGCCCATCTCATTAGTAAGAGATAAATTATCAAAAATAAAAATTGAACAATTTTATGGGACAAAGTGGAGTATTATAATAATTTCAAATTTCTCTATGCAACGATGCGCGCGATATTGTTATAGTTATTTTTATTTTATCTGTCAACACTCTCCTTAAAACCCTTCAACGTAATCCTCAGAGGGATAGAACATTTTTTTCTTATCGGAATGGATCAGCCCTTCATCGAACTGTCCCAAATTAAAAGCCCAGATATACTGTCGACTCAATTATATTTTCAGTTTCGAGGTAGATATTTAGCTGAGTCAGTAAATTTTATCCATAATCAGCAACTCACTCACACACTAGATTTTGATATGGTTCTATTCTAAAACAAATTAACATTTAGAAAAAATGGTTTATAGTAAAACTGATATACTGATTTTAATTTTCCTTTTATATACCAGATACTACTTATTACAATTGTTTTTACTTAATTAGCCAACACTAATCTATAAATTTATGGCAAATAGACGGTGACTCCCTTGCTTATCCATAAAAATACATACCTAATTAGACCGATAAGAAAAAGATTCAAACGACATTAATACTAGTACAAAAAAACATGATTCCAAATTTCCAATGTATGTTAGTATATAACCAACAACTCACTCTCCACACACACACACACACACACACACACAACACAACACAACACAACACACACTCTCTATTCTCTCTTATCCACCTCAACCATGCAACAATCCCTTCTCCTTTGAGAGATTCTCTTCAAAATGGCAACCCACAACAACCTCCTCCCCACCACCACCTCCACCCAGGCCGGGGCCGGGCCAAGCCGCCGCTGGCGTAAATTCCAGTGGCGTGGGGCCCGGCCCCTCCCCCTCCTCGGGTGCCTCGCCCTCGGCCTCCTCCTCCGCTTCGCGGTCCCCAAGCCGGACGCCGTGGGCCACAAGGGGTGGTCCCTCCTCTCCATCTTCATCGTCACCATCGCCGGCCTCATCCTCAGCCCCCTCCCCGTCGGCGCGTGGGCCTTCACCTGCCTCACCATCGCCGTCGCCACCAAGACGCTCGCCTTCGCCGCCGCCTTCGCCGCCTACACCAACGAGGTGACGTGGCTCATCATCACTGCCTTCTTCCTCTCCAAGGGCTTCGTCAAGACCGGCCTCGGCGACCGGATCGCCATGTTCTTCGTGTCGTGGCTCGGGAAGGGCACGCTCGGCCTCTCGTATGGGCTGGTCCTCGGCGAGCTGGCGATCTCACCGGGAATGCCCAGCTCCACGGCCCGGGCCGGCGGGATTTTTTTGCCCATCATTAAATCGCTCGCGGCCGGGGCCGAGAGCAAGCCCAATGACCCGACGGCCAGGAGGCTCGGGGCCTTTCTCGTCCAGTCGCAGAATCAAGTGAGTCTTCGTGGGTGCGTGAGTTGACATAGTAGTAATATAATATAATATAATTAATGTTTGAGACCTTGGAATTCGAATCCTGAACCTTTAATTAATTACCAATAGATAAAGTGAATCTATTTTTAATTTAATGTCTCAATTGTTAACATACCACAACAAATACATGTGAGTTGATATTGTAATAAAATGATTAAAATACAACAACTCAAGGTGAATCTGACTAATTAGTTACATTATTGATTTTGTGATTTCCCATTTATTTGTGTCATTACTAATTGATTTTGTGATTTCCCATTTATTTGTGTCGGATTGATAGATGGATAGTGGAGGCCGATTTTGTTTTTTTTTCTCTTTAATAGTGCATGATTGTGATGCGTTGTCATTAAATTAATTCACCAGGTCAAAAAAGTGTTTTGAAATGGAATTCTTCTATTGCAATTTTGGATTTGCTCCACCATATAATGTGATTATGATACTCTTAAAATGGTTTATTGCTATTAATTTTTTAGTATAAAAAAATGATAAATTATCTCATTTAAGATTTCATGTTTTCACCCACTTTCTATTCTTTTTATAGTACTAATAAATATTTAGTCTTGTTTTTAGTGCTTCATTGATCCGCCGTTTTAACCATTTAGTGGATTTGGATACTTAAACGTGTCAATTACTTTTGATAATCTTAATTAAATATTGTATTTGCTTGTGCATAGACAAAGATATCGTTAGTTTACACGAAATGACACATGTCTCTGCGATTGTCTGAGATCGTTCTCATGGACAAAACCATGTTAAAAAT
The DNA here is from genome assembly GCF_004379255.2 of Salvia splendens. Lineage (NCBI taxonomy): Eukaryota > Viridiplantae > Streptophyta > Magnoliopsida > Lamiales > Lamiaceae > Salvia > Salvia splendens. The sequence goes on along the minus strand of NC_056047.1, from coordinate 21,859,262 downwards.
CTGGCTAATGTTTGTTAACTATTCGTATACGTAACTAATTTATAGCCCAATTTAGGTTCTTCATTGAGTAAAGAATTAAAGATTGGAAAGAGGACATTGTTTCCTCATTTCAATTAAATCATATTTCAAGTAAGGCCCTATATTTTTATAAATAAAGATATTAATCATAAACATTCTAGGTATTAAAAACAACTAAATTGTACTAGTTGCATAGAATTAAATTTGATTTAAATTGTTTTACACCAAAGATATACTACTTGATTGTCATATTTTTCTTGATTTATGGATTTTGGTAAGTTTTGCACCTATGTACACTCTCTTCTATAATAAACTCTTTCTTACTTTACTTTCTATTCCCTCTAACTATTTATTACTATCATTTTTTCAAAACACGTGCAAAAATGAAACATCTCGCTTATGCTGGGAGTATGACTAACAGAGCACGCTACTTATTGATTTATGGCAGAGCAACAACTGCACAAGTGCATTTTTCCTAACCGCCGCAGCTCAGAACCTGCTGTGTGTGAAGTTAGCCGAAAGCCTCGGTGTCAAGATCGCGGATCGATGGGTGACATGGCTGAAGATAGCGTGCATGCCCGCGTTAGTGTCCCTTTTGGTGACTCCAGCAATCTTGTACAAGATTTATCCACCGGAGATCAAGAGCACCCCCGACGCCCCTGCAATGGCGCGCCAGAAGCTCGAACAGATGGGGCCCATCAAGCGAGATGAATGGATCATGATAGCAACATTGGTGCTCACCGTTTCACTATGGATCGCAGGGTAAGCAATTGCCATCACTTACTGCTTGTTTGGTAACTTAGATAAGACTAAGATATTCTCAGTTAGTTTTATGGGCTTATTTGTCTGTTTGGCAGATAAGATGAGGCCCATGTCAGGCACTTAAGGCCCATCTTACTTTAATTATCTTTTGATATCTTAAGGCCCTCTTGTTTCTTATTAACCACTTCTGCAACCAAATCCCTCTGCGTGTGTGCAGAGAAGCTCTGAATATGTCTAGTGTGGTTGCGGCCATGATAGGCTTATCAGTACTACTGCTAACCGGCGTGCTAGAATGGGAAGATTGCCTGACTGAGACACAAGCTTGGGACACATTGGTGTGGTTTGGAGCTCTAGTCGGGATGGCGACACAGATGACTGTTCTTGGTGTCATACCGTGGCTGTCAGACTGCGTCGCCTCCTTTCTTAAATCGCTCTCGCTCAGCTGGTTCGGATCATTTAGCATCCTCCAAATAACCTACTTCTTCATCCACTACTTGTTTGCTAGCCAAACCGCGCATGTTGGGGCGCTCTATTCCGCTTTCCTTGGCATGCAGTTGGCCTCGAAAGTCCCGAGCTTACTCGCTGCGTTGTCTTTGGCCTATAATACTAATCTCTTTGGTGCGATCACACATTATAGCAGTGGCCAGGCTGCAGTCTACTATGGGGGTATGCTTCTTTTTTCTCATAAAAAACGTGACGAAATTTTCGATTTTTTTACTCACATTATTGATTTTTGTATTTGCAGCTGGCTTTGTAGATCTTCGTCATGTTTTTATTTTGGGTATAACAATGGCTCTAATTCAGCTTGTGATATGGGGGTTGGTTGGAGCTGCCTGGTGGAAGATTTTGGGGCTTTATTGAGCAGGTCGGCCGCCTTTCCTTTCGTCCATGGTGTTTATTCAGTACACGTGACGTGCATTGATGACAAACGATGTAACATGAAAATCAAAATTGGAAATGAAATAGGTTTATTTTCTGTGAAACAGGGGAGCTACCGCCTACCGGGATGTGCTAGAAGTCGATTTTGGGTAGCTCGCGCGCTTATCTGCACCGTAATATAGGTTAATACAGGAGCCCGACACACCTACACATTTATAGGTATTTATACATGTAGTTGTGTATATTTGAGTTGAGGAGCATAGGTTGCAGATGTGAATGTCTCAAGTTGCTCACTTAAAACATTGCAGAATAACATCCAAGTTACTGTAAAAGTGCTCAATATATTTTGCAAATATTTACCAAAAATAGTTGTGTTTTACTCTAAAATGACAAACATTGGTTGAATTTTAGTTGAATCCGTCACAATATAATATGCATATTTAATATGATCGTTAAAAGCGCAATAATCTCCATCTCCATTACGAAAAACACGGTAATTTGTCGATGAAAAATATGTTGGTAATCCACATTAATCCGTTAGTAAACAACATTACTGAGGGATCAAGCCGTCAATCCTAAATCGGAAAAATAGAGTTTTGTAGTCGGAAAATCTTCAACTTCATGTGTAGATTGGACTATTTCATTGTTTGTAACTCTATATAATTGTTTACTTATTCACGTAAATTTGTTTTGTATTGAATTTCTACTAATTAAAGATGAATTTGATTGTCAATTACTGAGGGATCAATTATAGATTGTTGATCCCTCCATTTCACATTATTGTTTAGACGAAACAGTCTCTATTCCATTTTATAAGGATACAGAGTAATATAGTTAAAATAACTACGAAAGATACTCCAACTAAGACTATAAACAACTCAGAAATCAATATTGCTAGTTTGTGTGTGTGTGTTTGTAGATTGCAATTTATAGAATAATGTCAGTTCAAACTAATAAAAAACCAAATTAACGAGCGCAAAATATATAGGGCTTGTTGAGGAAATATAAGCCATACTTATAGATTGTAATTTAAAGAATAATGTTAGTTTAAACTAACACTCCCTCCGTCCGTCATTATGAGTCTCATTTATGGGCGGTACGGGTTTCAAGAATTGTTAAGAAAAGTAGGTAGAAAAAAGTTAGTGGAATAAGAGTCTCACTTGTATATATTAATTTTAAATGAAATGTGAGTTGAATGAGTCAGTGGAAGATGAGACTCTATTACTATTTACGGAAAAAGTGAACCGAGATTCCTATTTACGGACGGACTAAAATGGAAAAACGAGACTCCTATTCGCAGACAATGAGAGTACTAAACAAAAACCGCAATATGAATATAGGGCTTGTTGAGGTTAATATTTTTAGAATAGTTGTATTCATTGCTTATAATGATTATTCTTATTATAATAACATTTGGCAAAACACATTCTTAAGTTTTTGTACTTTGATTGTTTATTTCAACAGGTCCTTATACAATTTTTTCGTTTTAGTAAATCCTTGTACTTTTATATTCAATATATTTCATCCTTATTTAACGGAACCGTTAACTTTTCCGTTATTAAATAACATATAATATGTTAATTATTTATATATATTCCAACTAATATCCTAGTTGGAAAATATGAACATAACATAAATATAAAAAAAGATAAAAATAAAAACAAAAAAAACTAAAGAATTCCAAATCGTATAAAGAAATTTGTTGTTTGATTATTTGAAGTTCGAATATATATGGTTAAAGTGAACCGGGACACCTATTCGCGGACGGACTAAAATGGAAAAACGGGACTCCTATTCGCGGACGGAGGGAGTATTTGTGTTGTACTCCCTTCGTCCCATTCAAGATAGTCATATTTCCTTTTTTGTCTGTCCCAATCAAGGTGGCCACTTTTCAATTTTGAAAATAACCTCATTCTCCTCTCTTCTCATTAAAATATTCAACTACATTTTTCCTCTCTACTTTATTCCACCTAACATCACTTCCTAAAATTTTGTGTCATTTAAGAATGTAGTCATCTTGAATGGAACGGAAGGAGTATATTTTATGTAATTATATATATTTAATTTATGATTGTTACTATGGAGTGTTTGATTTATTTTAATAAGCAAATAGAATTGAATTATTTAATTATGGAATATTTGATTTATTTTAATAAGTAAATAACATTAAATCATTTAATTATATTTTATAAACTATTGATAAATTGATATGAGGTTAATGTGTAGTTTAAATAAATAATTAGATATGATTGGAAAAGTATAGAAAGTACTCCCTCCGCTCCTAGGCGTGCTTATTCGGCCGGTTCCGGTTAGAATCGGACCGGCTGATCAGTTAACCGGTTATAAAATTTTCTAAATTCAAGAACTGGAACCGGAACCGAAACTCACCGATTCCAGTTTGGAACCGGTCGGTTAAATATCGGCCGGTTCCGACTTGAAACCGAAGAACCGGTTTGTCATCTAATTATAATTCAAATTTTACTTGAATAAAAATTTAAATAATTTTATACCCAAAAAAATTAATTATCCAACATCTAAAAATATAAAAATTCATGAACTTAATACCTAAAAGTACGAATAAACATAAGTCAAATAGTAAAAAATAACAAAGCAACAATATTCATCATCCAATAACTAAAAATTTAAACAATTAAATACCCAAAAAAATCCAACACCTAAAAATATTTTTATAAGTCAATACCTAAACTATAAAATAGGGTTAAGAAACTTGAAAATAGTAATAGTATATTAAGTTATATTAATATGAAACTATAAAATATAAATTAAAAATTAAATTAAAATTTAATTCAATTCCCGGTTAGGAAACGGTCGGTACCGGTTTGAACCGGAACCGGTTTTATCAAAAAATTTGGAACCTGTACCCGAACCAAAACCGAATATTCTGGTTCCGATTATGCACTCATATCTGTCCCAACTAAGTTGAGTCGATGTCCCAACAAAGTTGAGACATTTCTTTTTTTTTTTTTTACAAAAAATAAAACATCTAATTACTTTTACTTTACTATATTTCCTACTTTACTCTCTTATCTCTCCTACTTTTTTCCACTCTCCTATGTTATTTTATTATCATTTAACTCATTCAACACAATTTCTTAATTTTCATGTCCAAAAGAAATGACTCAACTTAGTTGGGACGGAAGGAGTATATGAATATAGAATATTCTTTTGGGTTTGGGTATGGTGTAAATGATTGGATTAAAATTACTCTTTGACAAGACAAAACCTGAAAAATGGTTTAGGTTTGGTGTAAATGGTTGGAGATACACCAAAGTCAAACCAATCTTTCAGTATATGTCACACGAAAAAATAATTTTACTCCAATGATTTATACCAAATTTAAGATTTACTTAATTTTTAGAATTTTGTCTCACAAAACTTTTGCAGTAACACCAAATATTGTGTGGTTTAAAAAAAAAACCAAAAATTTTTGCAGAAACATTTACACGAAGAAGACGATGCCTTTTTTTAGGTTTTTATTTGTAGGTGGTCAAATGGGCTTTGGGCTGATAATTTTAGTAAATAAAAGTAAAGCCTATTTGAATTAATTTGATTAAAAATGGCGCATATTTTTTAGAGATAAGAAAATGGTGATTGGCGTAATTTTAAATTATTAACTACTCCAACAATATTGCCTCCCTAATAGACTAAACCCTAAAGTGACGCCTCTACATCACCGGCGCTGCACTTTCGGATTTGATTTGATCTAATAATGTTGGCATTATTGGCTAATCAAGGCATAAGCTACAGTGGAGCAGCAGCTTGATCAAGGAACAAAGAGAGATAGCTTGATCAAGGAGAGAAGGAGAAAGAAGAGACAGCTTGATAAAGGAGTAAGGAAGAAAGCTTGAGCAAGAAGGAAGGAAAGTAGCCGTTAAAGACGGTTATCAATTACGAGCTAAATCAACAGCTACTAGCCGTTTGATGTTTAGTTCATAGCGGTTGTAACTGATTAAGTAGTGAAGCTCTTGTTCACTCACTTGATTCTTGATGTGTATAAATATATTAGAGAGATCTTTATAGAGATATGCTTGTAGTTACTTCTTGAGTTCAATAAAAGGATTCCCATACAATTCTCTCAAATCTTCTTCCATCTTCTTCCCTCAAAGGTAGCTTGTTCTTGTTCGATCATTTCGCTCAGTTCTACAACAATTGGCGCCGTCTGTGGGAAAGGCGATTGATCGATCAAAGTAACTGCAACAATGGCAGCAAGGCTCGAGGCAGAGAAGTTTTCAGGAAAGAACGATTATGGCTTATGGAAAATGAAGATGAGGGCGGTTCTGGTGCAGCAAGGCCTGGCTGCAGTTCTGACTTCAACTGAATCAGATGGGAAGGGAAAGGCTCCTGTACTATATGAGAAAGCTCAAGCAAAATTCGATGAGATGCAGTTGAAAGCTCATAGTGCGGTCATTTTATGTCTGGGAGACAAAGTGCTGCGCGAAGTTCAAGGTGAGACCACTGCATCTGGCATTTTGAAGAGGCTTGATGATGTTTACTTGGCCAAGTCTTTGGCTAACCGCTTGTATATGAAAAGAAGACTCTATTCATATAGTTTTTCAGAGGATAGGTCGATAGTGGAGCAGTTGGAGGATTTATGTAAAAGTTTTGATGATCTTGAAGCTGTTGATGTCAAGATCAATGATGAGGATAAGGCTATCTTGGTTCTCAATGCCTTGCCTAGCTCCTATGATCAGTTGAGAGATGCTATTCTCTATGGAAGAGACAAAGCTATCACCTATAATGAGGTGTATTCCGCACTCATGGCTAAAGAATTGCAGAGAGGCAGTTCAAGAAATTCTGAGTCTCAGCCTGAGTTACTCAACATCAAGAAGTGGAACAAAAAGAAATTCAAGAAGAGGGTTGTGGAGACCAAGCCTGATAGCTCTGGGATGAAAGAAACTAGATCTTGCCACTGGTGCAAGAAACCAGGGCATTTGAAGAAGGATTGTTTTGGCTGGAAAAAGAAGCTAGCCTCAGAAAACAAGTCTCACTCAAATGTGATCAGCAGTGATGGAGAAGATGCTGCCGAAGTCATGAATGTGATGGACAGAATTGAAAGAGGTTCATGGATCATGGACTCCGGGTGTTCCTTCCACATATGCCCCCACCTTGACTGGTTTCATGATCTGGTGCAATGTCATGGATCAGTTCTGCTGGGCAATAATAATTCTTGCATTATCAGAGGCATTGGGAGTATAAAACTGAGGTTGAATGATGGATCAGTTAAGATTCTCTCTGAACTGAGATATATCCCAGAAGTAAAGAGAAATCTCGTGTCTCTTGGTACTCTTGAAAGAAAGGGTTATTCATTTATCTCTGAGAATGGAGTAATGAAGGTTTGCAAGGGGCAGTTGGTCAAGATGGTGGCTCAGAGAGGTGGGAGATTGTATTATTTACAGGCTACTGCAGTCATTGATGAAACTAATGTCACTACAAGATTAGATATAAGGCAGTGGCATCTCAAGCTGGGACATCCAGCTGAAGGCACTCTAAGGGCCTTGATCCAGAAGAAGCTGATTGGAGTTAGCAGCCAAGAGAAGATGGAGAGATGTGAGGACTGCTTGCTAGGAAAAGCAAAGAAAATTTCATTTCCAGCAGGTAATCACGCTTCTACTTCCCCTCTTGATTATATTCATTCAGATTTATGGGGCCCATCTCCAGTCAAGAGTCTTGGTGGAGGAAAGTATTACATGTCTATCATAGATGATTTCTCAAGAAAAGTATGGGTCTATATCCTGAAGGAGAAATCAGAGGCTTTCCACACATTTAAGAACTGGTGCAGGGAGATGGAGACTGAAAAAGGCAGAGTTCCTAAAGTGCTCAGAACTGACAATGGCTTGGAGTATTTCTCAAAGGAATTTGATACATTCTGCAAGGATAAAGGGATTAGGAGGCATAGAACTGTTCCTGCAAATCCACAGCAGAATGGTGTTGCAGAGAGGATGAACTGCACCCTACTAGAAAGAGTGAGGTGCCTTCTATCATCTTCTGGAGCTGGAAAGCAGTTATGGGCAGAAGCTGTGTGCACTGCGGCTTACTTGATCAATAAATGTCCCTCTTCAGGCATAGGAGGCTCAATACCATATGAGAGATGGTATGGTTCAGAGCCTGATTACTCCAGATTGAAGCATTTTGGATGCAAGGCATTTGCACAGTTAAAGCAGGGGAAATTGAATGCCAGAGATCTGCAGTGTGTTATGATAGGCTATCAGAGAGGAGTGAAGGGGTATAGGCTTTGGTGCATAGAGCCTGGAAACCAAAAGGTGGTGATCAGTAGAGATGTTGTCTTTCTTGAGGACAACATGCCATTTCTGACCAGCAAGAATCATGAAAAAGCACCTGGAGCAGCAACTGAGGGAAATAATGATAATTCCCCACTGATTGAAATACAAGATGCTTCATCTAATGGTGCAGGAGTAGAAGCTGATGAAGCAGGTGAAGGATTTCAAGGGAATCATGAGAATGAGCCTACTGATCAGCAGCAACCAAGCAGTCAACAAGAATATCAATTGGCTAGGGACAGACCAAGAAGAGCCAATGTGAGGGCACCAACAAGATTTGATTACTATGAGATGCTTTATTATCCTCTACATGTAGCTGAACAATTGGAAGTTACTGAACCTGGCTCCTATACTGAGGCTGTGAATGGACCAAAGAGAGATCAATGGATCCAAGCTATGAAAGAGGAAGTTGACTCTCTGATAAGTAACAAAACCTGGATCTTGGTTGAGAAGGAAGAATTCAGAAAGATTATTGGATGCAAATGGGTATTCAAGAAGAAAATAGAATCTGCAGATGCTCAGAAAGTCAGGTTTAAAGCAAGACTTGTTGCAAAGGGCTTCAACCAAGAATAGAGGATAGATTTTAATGAAGTCTATTCTCCAGTTGTAATGCACAACTCCATTCGAGTGCTACTAGCAGTGGCAGCTAAGAGGGGTTGGGAGCTGGAGCAAATGGATGTCAAGATAGCTTTTCTGAATGGAGACCTTGTGGAAACCATTTACATGGCCCAGCCACAAGGTTTTGAGGTCTCTGGTTCTGAGCATAAGGTGTGTATGCTCAAGAAAAGCATTTATGGTCTTAAACAATCCAGCAGGCAATGGTACTTGAAGTTTGGTGAGAGTTTGTCAAATCTGGGCTTTTCTAGATCACTATACAATAGTTGTGTATTTGTGAAGAAGCAGAAAGACAAAGCACCCATCTATCTACTTTTATATGTAGATGATATGCTGATATCAGGTCCTGACATGGAAGAGATAAGGAAAGTGAAACAACAGCTCAAGTCAGATTTTGAGATGAAGGATCTTGGCAATGCAAGAAGAATCCTTGGAATGGATATAATCAGAGATAAAAGCAAGAAGAAGCTATGGCTATTCCAGACTGATTATATTCACAAAACCCTGAAGAAATTCAGAGTTGATAGCATGAGGAGTACTGCAACTCCAATGGCTATGCATTTTAAGCTGTCAGCAGATCAGAGAGCCAAAACTGATGAAGAAAAGAAGGAAATGGAGTTAGTACCTTACTCCAATATTGTAGGCAGCTTGATGTACTTAATGATATGTACAACGCTTGACATAGCTCATGCTATAAGCACGACAAGCAGATATATGGCAGATTTTGGCAGACAACACTGGAGTGCTCTTAAATGGACACTCAGATATCTTGTAGGTGCAGATAAGCTAGGCATATTATTCATTGATGTAGGTGGAACTGAGGAGGAGCCCTTGGTAGGCTATTATTCATATTATTCATTGTGACTCAGACTATGCTGCAAATATTGACACGAGAAGGTCACAGACTGGTTACATTTTCACTTTGTTTGGATCAGCCATATGTTGGAAGTCAAGTCTGCAAAATGTGGTTGCTTTATCAACAACTGAAGCTGAGTATATGTCCTTGACTTCAGCAGTGAAAGAAGCAAAGTGGCTACTTGGACTCATAGCTGAATTTGGTGTGCAACAGAGAGCTGTAACAGTGCATTGTGATAACAGTGGAGCATTTTGTCTTGCTAGTCACCAAATGTTTCATGAACGCAACAAACACATTTATGTGAGGCTGCACTTCATAAGGGATGAGGTGGAGAGTGGCCGGATTAGGGTGATAAAGATTGACACAGCCCATAACCCTGCTGATATACTTACGAAACCGTTGAGCAAGGAAAAGTTTCAATATTGCTGGAGGTTTGTTGGTTTGCATAGTGTGAAATTTTGAGAACGTCAAGTCATGACCAGCCAAGGTGGAGATTGTTGGCATTATTGGCTGATCAAGGCATAAGCTACGGTGGAGTTGCAGCTTGATCAAGGAACAAAGAGAGATAGCTTGATCAAGGAGAGATGGAGAAAGAAGAGACAACTTGATCAAGGAGTAAGGAAGAAAGCTTGATCAAGAAGGAAGGAAAGTAGCCGTTAAAGACGGTTATCAATTACGAGCTAAATCAACAGCTACTAGCCGTTTGATGTTTAGTTCTTGTTCACTCACTTGATTCTTGATGTGTATAAATAGATTAGAGAGATCTTTGTAGAGATATATTTATAGCTACTTCTTGAGTTCAATAAAAAGATTCCCATACAATTCTCTCAAATATTCTTCCATCTTCTTCCCTCAAAGGTAGCTTGTTCTTGTTCGATCATTTCACTCAGTTCTACAACAATAATATTTCATTTTGTTTCTGTTTGATTTATTTTGTTGAATTCTTGTTTGCATTCTATAGTAGTAGTAGTGTATTTGTAGAGTTTTGAAACTTATTTGGGAAGCTCCGTCGCAGCGCCAGGACTCTCTCTTCTCTATCTCAGCAGATCCACACGCCCGAGCTTAACTTGGTTTCACATGATCCCCGTCCTGCCCCTCGCAGCGGTGGCGGCGATGCTGCTCTGTGCTCTTCGCATTGAGGAGTCGGTCCACCAATACACCGGACAGAGATTCGCCGCCAAAGGAAATGCGTATGTTATTCTCGGCGGCAGCGAAGGACTTCACTCTTCCTCCCCTGGACTCAACGATTCCTTCCCCGACCACTCTTTTATTCGGTGAATCTGCAATTCTACTTCCTCTTTTTTCTCGAATTTCGCTGCGCGTTGTTGTTGCATGATTGATGTATTGGTGCTTGGAGGTGTTGATTTAGTGATTTATCGAGAAATTCGTCTAGGAATTGGTGGCTGTAGAGTGTTCGATTAAATGTTGCCCTACCAGCGATGATGAGCGTCATTACTGTTTCAGTTTTGTTACAGTTTTGAGTCTGAATTTATAGGGTTCAACTGGATAGTGGTAGTCATTGTACATTAATAAATGCTTCTGCCTATTTGTTTATAAGATATGAGATTTGAGCATTTAGGTGAGGCAAAGGCTAATGCAAAGATCGGTGTTGATTTGTTCTTGAGCTCATTTTTTATTTCACATACTGAAAATGAATGCCTATGATCCACTAGAATAAGCATTTCTGTAGAGATCCACAGCAGCATATTATTGTTTATTTTTGCAATGATTGGAAGTAGGTTGAAAAAGTTAATCAGAATTTCCCTCCCTGAGCATCTCAACTCATTATACTAGAGATACTAAGAGAGAGCTGATCCTTTTCTTCTAATTATGAAAACCAGATTTGAAAATATAGTATTCCAGAGGCCTCTGGACCTCTCCAATTTCAGCTCAGAATCTATTTATGCCGTTGTATTTGAGGTCAACGACAGGTTCAGCATATGGAGTCCAGAGAGCGATCTGTTGCTCAGCCGACCTAGCAAAACTTGGTGTATGCAAGCAAGGTCAAATCATTTACGGCCCTGCTACCAATAATCCAGGTTGGCCACAAGTATTTGGTGTGTCATTTGATGTGGATGCGACAAATGCTAGTCTGGAGCCAAGTTCCCTACAAATTACAAAAACTGGGATGTCATTCATTGTGATCCATGGCTTAAGAGGTTTATGTCAAGGGGAATTCGGTCTGAAAAAATCCTACTGGTTAGCTACCTGGTAGAATGGCTCCACTCATGAGATTTTATGGGTTCATGTCTCTTGTATTTGTCCTGCTTGGGGTATTCTGGTTTTCACAGTATGCAAGATTTTGGAGAGAAGTCCTTCCATTTGAGATAGCATTAGGGTACTTTGATTATGTTGAGTTAATGAAACCGTATCACTCTCTGGGCAGTCACTTTTGGGACGGTGAAACGTACCGTGGCAACACTTGTCCTCCTCATTGTCTCCATGGGTTATGGTGTTGTTAGACCTACCTTAGGTGGTCTTACATTTACTTGGAGGGACTTTCTTTCTTGCCACTCAAGTACTTGAAATTATTTAAAATGTTGGTAGACTGAGTGACCGTCAGGGAAGGCTAGGCTGTTTTTCGTTCTGCCGCTCCCAATTTTGGATGCTTTCTTCATTCTTTGGATATTTACCTCCCTCTCTTCCACCTTGAATAAGCTTCAGGTACAAGATTCTCATTCTTAACCCAACATTCCATTTAAAATAGGGATATTGCGTTTTCCCACGAACTTTGAAATTGGCAAATAATATCACAAACTTTACCCCGAGTTTGTTATTTCTCATCAATGAAAAAATTCCATAAAATAATATCATGATACGATTTTTTTTCGTAATTTCTCGACAACAACTTCGAGAGATTTAAGTTTTCAATCTTTGAAAATAGTTTTTCTTGAAGCACACCCTCCAAATTTGTTCTTAAATCCATTAATATTGCCATAATTTTTTCATTGGTGGGAAATAACAAACTCAGGATAATGTTCATGATATTATTTGTCATTTTCAAAGTTCGTGGGAAAAACCCAACTTTTGAAAGTTTCATGATATTAGATGTCAATATCTTTTTAAAATATGGTAAAATAGAAGCATAAAAGAGTACTTTTATTAATGAAAAGACTTCACATAGGTTTCTCCATTAGGAAGCCCAGCTTCAATTTCACCAAAATTTAAGACGAGATAGAAAATTGTAAAATATTGAAACTTGTTGTTTGTCGTAAAAATTTTGAAATGTATGGAACAAACCAAAATGGTTAAAGTTCACGGTTTTACTTGCCTCTTTAATGTAACGACCCAATTGCAGCTTTATTTCAAATCAAATGACGTCTACAATGAGCAATGGTAGAATGCTTGGATCATCACAGCCTTCTGGAAAGTATTGTCGTTCTCCCTCTTGTGCGTCATATGTGCTCTTTGGGCACCATCAAAGAACTCAATGCGGTAACCTTTTTGTTCAGAACTCTTATTTATGTTTTTTTTTTGTTTTTGGTGGTTCAACAGCTTAAAGTATAAGGGCATCCATAATGGGACGGCGTACCGTATAAGGGCATCCACAATGGGACGCCCGATGGCGCGCCCGATGCGTGCCATCGTCCGCCCCATTGTGGGTGCCCGTCATCGTCCGCGCCCTACGCCAACGCCCGATGCATCGTCCGCGGTTGAAGCGCGGACGATGGCCTATCGTCCGCGCTATTGTGGGCTCGGCAGACGATGGGCTATCGTCCGCGCCATCAGGCGCCCCATTGCGGGATCGGCGGATGATGCCACGCGTTTTTTAATTTTTGTATAAATACCCCTACCCCACCTTCATTTGTAACGTTTCAATTTCACGATTTCACTCTCGAAACTCACATTTTTATTATTTCGACAAAATGGATGCAAGTCCTAACAGTTCGATGTTTGGGGAGGCGCATTAGCCGGGTACAGAACCCGACGAATATCGGCCGTTCGACGCCAACGCACAGTAAGATCCCAAATTCAGCACGGAATCGTACGGTTTGTCTGACATGAAGCCGTCACCAAACCGACCTGTCGCCCCCTCCCGACGCGCCGCCATCGACACCACCCCATTCTCTTCCGCCCCCGCGAAAAAGAAGCGGAACCGGCAGCGCTCGTAGAAGTTGCCACCTCCGGTAGTATGTGAAGAGTACGCTCCCGGCCGTACAAACTACCAGCCGGATGAAACCCTCGTATTGGCGAGGTGTTGGGTGGATATATCGGAGGACCTGATATTCGCGATCAACCAGAGGCAGCAGGTGTACTGGGAGCGCATCGCCGAGCGCTACAACGCGGCAAAGCCGCCGAGCGCGTACAAGCGCCAACGGGAGCAGCTCCGCAAGAATTGGGACCAGGTGAAGAAACAAATCAACCTGTTCTCGTCGGAGTACGAGAAGTGAGCGAGGGAGCAGGGGAGCGGCGAGAGCTTAAGCGACGTTCGCGCTAAAGCGTTGTTGTCGTACCAGTCCTTGTACATCGACTTCAAGCACGAGGCCATCTGGGCGCTCTTGAGGGACAAGCAGAAATTCCAAGGCGGGATTCTGCACACCGGGGCGACAAAGAGGACGAAGACCACCGAAGCTGGTGGTTACACGAGCAGCGAAAGCGGAACTCGTCCGGTGGACCTCAACCAGACGTACATGGAGGACGATAGTACCGGCACACCGATGTCCTCCCTGCGTCCCATAGGCGTCAAGGCTGCGAAGGCCAAGGGGAAGGCGGTGGCGACATCATCCTCGACCGTCGCCTCGCAATCGCCGATCCCGGTCCCGATCCCGGCCCCGAGCGCGACGGCCGCTGCGTATGAGTTGATGGCAGCAGCCTCGATGGTGAACACGTTGTTGCAGACGCACAAGGCCCTCAAGAAGTGTACGGACCCCGCTAAAGCCGAAATTCTCCGGGGGTTGATCGATGAGTTGCGCCGGAAGTTGGGAATTGCGTAGATTAGCCAACTTGAATCTACAATTTGAATTATATAGTTATAGTAAATATACAATTTTGAAGATCTATGAAATGTTGTGCACAAAAATTCTGCCTTGTATGTGAATTGGTGATTTTATGCCTCAACCAGATATGCTTATTCGTCCGTGGATGCTAAGGAAGAGTTATACAAAGACGACACTCTGAAACTCATAAAACCATTAACAGTGATCCCGAAGGATGTACGGAGTTCAGAGTCAGACTCTCCCAAATGCTTCACCTCGAAGAAGAAAAGAACGACTAAGATGGTATATACATTTACTCTAAAACTTCAGTTCACCAATATATATATATATATATATATATATATATATATATATATATATATATATATATATGGTGTGGCTAATCAGATCAAGTAAAATACTTGAAAAGTTGTTTCCAGTGAGTGTCTTGTCTTGTAGAAACTACGAGGGTGGAGTTCGAGAAAAGAAGCTTGGAAATAGCATTTTTGTGATCTTGCTAGAAGTAACCAGGTTTAGGATTTCCTGTAACCCTTTTTTATCATTGGTTTATGTTTAATTTTGTTTAATTTCTTTCCACCATTATCTTTTCTTCCAACCATCCTCTCCCCTCGTCTGTCATATGTCGTAAATAATCTTGCAATGTTCGCTTTTGCGCTGTGATCGTTTTTGCTGACTAGAACATATGTCGTAAGCTGCTCTATTTGAGTTTCGATCATGGTTATCTGCATAGTCACCAGACCTACTCAATTTTTTTTAATTCGAAATTTTTCCTATAAATACCATGCTATTCCACAATATTTTCATTTCTATTCTACTTCATTTCTATCCCTCTCAAACCAAATCACCCACTGCATCCATCAAAATGCCCCCTCGACCTGATGAGAGAGTCATCCGCGACAACATAGCTAGAATGTTGATTGAGGCGATGCATGCAATCCAAAAGGAAATAAACAACAAGGTTGCTCGCTACCAAGCTGCAATGCTAGCTTGGAACGAACAAAACGTACCCTAGACTCAGATGTATATCCACTGAAACATAAGATTTTCAAATAATGAATACAAATTCTTATGTAAATATAGAAAATAAGACTTCAAAATAATATAAAGATTTACAAAAACAGAAATGTCCTTATCTTGTTCCATTCTAAATGAAGAATTTACTACTCCCTATTAAATGAAACATTTCAAATTCGCCAAACGATTTTAAACAATTTATTATGATATAAGTGGAGTAAAATAAATAAAATAAATGACGAAGAAGAGATGTGTGACTAATGATCAAATAGTATGAATTAGTTTAACTATGATATATAAATAAAGAAAATATGTGTGAGTAGAGATCAAAGAAAAATAATCAGATAACTGGAATAAACAAATAGCTCAACCATTGTAATTGACAAGACGTAAAGAGTGAACAAAAACTTAAAAAAAATAACAATACTCAAATCAGTAGTTCATAAGAGCATCCGCAATGGGCGGACGATGGCACGCCCGATGGCGCGCATCGTCCGCGCCATCCATCGTCCGCACCCATTGCGGGTGCGTGCCATAGGGCACGGACGATAGTCGCGCCCAATACTTCGGTGCATCGTCCTCGCCATCGTCCGCCTCATTGTGGAGGTCGCGGACGATCGACGCGGACGATGGCACGCTGTTTTGATTTTCTATTTAATCTCGTTTCTCATTCAGTTGTGCATACGAACATATCGATTATCTCTTTACATATTCTCTCTCTACATCCAACCAAAATGAATCTCGGCGACGACACCAATAGTTCTAGTTCGTCTGAATCCGGTGGTTCGCTTGACGAAGCATTAGATGCAGCCGTTGAAGAGGACATGGCGGCATGCTATGCGCAAATGCAGCGCGAGAAGGAGACGGCGGCCACGGCCGCGGCAGCTGCGGATGAGCAAGTCCATTTGCCTATTCGACATAGGTCGTATGTCCGACGTGACCACCAGGAAGCTCACAGACGTCTGGTTGAAGACTATTTTGCCGATCAACCACGATGGGACCCGACTGTTTTTCGCCGCCGGTTTAGAATATCGAGGTACCTTTTTCTCAGCATTGTTCGTACATTGTCTTCACGTGATGAATACTTCACGTTTTGAGAGGACGGCATCGGGAAACCCGGCCTTACACCATTGCAAAAGTGCACGACTGCTATTCGTCAGTTGGCATACGGCACAACGGCGGACCTTTTTGACGAGTACCTCCACTGTGGGGAGACTACAGGCCGCGAGTGTTTGAAGAGCTTTTGTCGGGGGATAATAGAGGCCTATGGCGACACATATTTGCGCAAGCCGACAGCCACTGATTGCCAGGGTCTGATGCAGATGCACGAGAGGGCGCACGGGTTTCCCGGGATGCTCGGGAGCATCGACTGTATGCACTGGGAGTGGAAGAATTGTCCGACGGAGTGGAGAGGCCAATTCACAAGTGGATACAAGGGCAGCCACCCGACGATGATCCTCGAAGCCGTCGCTGACCATCGGCTCTGGATCTGGCATGCTTACTTCGGCGTAGCCGGGTCGAACAACGACATCAACGTCCTCAACCCGTCCACCCTCTTCACCGACCAATGTAACGGCAACGGCCCGGCCATCGAGTTCACTGCCAACAGACGCCAATACCATATGGGGTACTACTTGGCCGATGGCATCTACCCACGGTGGCCGGTTTTCCTAAAGACGGTCAGCTGCCCAATTGGTGAGAAGAGGGTTTTATTTGGGCAAAAGCAGGAGGCGGCGCGGAAGGATGTCGAGCGGGCATTTGGGGTGCTCCAATCACGGTGGGCAATTGTGAAAGGGCCGGCTCGTTTCTGGTACAAGGAAGTCATCGCCGATGTCATATATGCGTACATAATCATGCACAACATGATAGTCGAGAGTGAAGGCGGAAGCATCACCGACTGGAATGAAGACGACCGTGCATCTAGCTCTTCCGGCACATCGACCGACACACCCGATAGAGGGTTACCGTTAGGCTTCGAAGAGGTTCTATCTAGACAGGCCTCAATGCGCAACCAACAGGAGCATGCGCTGCTCATGAGCGACATGATTGAAGAAGTGTGGGCTCGTAACCGCCGTCGCTGAGTTTGCGTTTTTTTAATTCGCATTGTAATGTATTAATTTTTATTAAATGAAATGAAGTTTTTGAAATTCGTATTTTAATGTATTATTTTTTTTAAAATTCGTATGGATTTTGTAAATATTAAAAAAATGATGAGCTGCGTCGGAAGTTGAAAATTGGTCCGACTTAGTTTTTTTTTTTTATTAGTTCAATGATGTAACTTTTTTTTATTAAAACTTCGCCGTTTGTTATTTAGACCGTTTTTTATTTACTCGTTACTTGTTATTTGAAAACAGTTAAATTAATTAAACAAAACAATAAAATGATGATGTGGCGCGCCATAGGGCGCACCTTAGGGAGCGCCTTATGGCGCCCCACTGCAGGTGGGGAGGTAGGAGGATAAAACTGCTGACGTGGCGCGCCTTAGGGCTCTTAGCAATGGGGCGCCCTAAGGCGCGCCCTATGGCGCGCCACGTCAGCAGTTTTATCCTCCTACCTCCCCACCTGCAGTGGGGCGCCCTAAGGTGCGCCCTATGGCGCGCCACATCATCATTTTATTGTTTTGTTTAATTAATTTAACTGTTTTCAAATAACAAGTAACGAGAAAATAAAAAACGGTCTAAATAACAAACGGCGAAGTTTTAATAAAAAAAAGTTACATCATTGAACTAATAAAAAAAAACTAAGTCGGACAAATTCCCAACTTCCGACGCAGCTCATCGAGTAACGCCCGGCGATATTCGGCTTCGTCGGGGTCGGTACACTTCTTGAGGGCCCTGTGCGTATGCAACATCGTCCTTGCCATCGACGCTGTTGCTAACGACTCAAACGCGGTGGCCGTCTGGGTCGGGAGCTCTACCGGGACCGGAGTTTGGGTTGCAGCGGTCGACGATGAGGTCGCGGTCGCCTTCCCCTTGGCCTTCGCAGCCTTGACGCCGGAAGGACACCGGTGTACCGGAACTCCCTTCATCCACGTACGTCCGGTTGAGGTCAACCGGGTGGTTGTCGCTGCCGCTTCTCGTGTAATCACCAGCTTCAGTGGTCTTCGTCCTCTTCGGCGCACCAGTGTGCAGAATTCCACCTTGGAACTTCTGTTTGTCCCTCAAGAGCGCCCAGATGGCCTCGTGCTTGAAGTCGCCGTACATCAACCGGTACGACAACAGCGCTTTAGCGCGTACGTCGCTCGCGCTCTCGCCGCTCCCCTGTGACCGCGTGAACTTCTCGAACTCCGCCGCGTACAAGTTCACTTGCTTCTTGACTTGATCCCAGTGCTTGCGGAGTTGCTCACGCTTGCGCTTGTACGCGGTCGGCGGCTTCACCGAATTGTAGAGGTCCGCGATGCTTCCCAGTACGCGATCTGTCACTGGTTGTTCTCGAATATCGGATCTTCCGATATATCTACCCAACACCGGGCCAAGGTGAGAGTTTCGTCGTCGTTGTAGTTCGTACGGCCGGGGGCGTACTCATCGCAATCACCGGGAGGCGGCAACTTCTGCGCCCGTTGCCGGTTCCGCTTCTTTCTGGCTGGTCGGGATCGGCCGCTGCGGTTGGGCGGTGCGGAGACGGCTCCATGTCAGACAACCCATACGATTCTGTACTGAAATCGGGATCGTAATGGGCGTTGGTGTCGAACGAACGACAATCGTCGGGTTCTGTACCCGGCCAATGCGCCCCTGCGCTAAACGTAGGACTATTGGGGCTTGAATTCATTTCGTAGTAATTATGTAATTGTAAGTTTCGAAAATGAAATCGAGTGAAATGAAATGTTACAAATGAACGGTATTTATAAAAAAACGAAACCGCGTGCCATCGTCCGCGGTTGATCGTCCGCGACCTCCACAATGGGGCGGACGATGGCGCGGACGATGACCATCGTCCGCGGCCATCATCCTCGACAGCCGCAATGGGGCGGACGATGCCGCGGACGATGGTCATCGTCCGCGCTATCTTCCGCGATCGAAGTATAGGGCGCGACTATAGTCCGCGCCTTATGGCGCGCACCCCCAATGGATGCGGACGATGGATGGCGCGGACGATGCGCGTCATCGGGCGTGCCATCATCCGCCCATTGCAGATGCCCTAATGCCCTAAGTTTTGAAAAACTTTTTTGTAAATAACATCACAACTACTATCGTCATCATCTTCTACTTTTATATGTTAGTTTTATAGTAATAAAATATACGCGGATTGAGTTAGTGAAACGTAAAATTCAGTACCAGAAATAATAAAAATGAAATGAAATACTTACTAACTAATAAGACGGACTAAAATAGAAAACTAGTACATAATGATAAAATAACGGAGGGAGTAATAATTAAATACAATTGTCTTGGAAATTCTTCGACATACATTTTTTTAATTCGCGATCAATCAATTTTACTAACAAAGAAAGCTGGTGGCAAGTTTGATAAGAAATGGTGCATTGGTGTCGTGTTAATACTAATTAAATAGTAACTCACTGTAACAAAAAAAAATGTTAAAGATATTAAATTTGTATTTTTAATTATACTACCAATTTTTTTAGAAAGTATCATTATTGATAGTGTCACAACTAAATTTAAAAGATGCAAATGGAAGCGTTCTAAAAAATAAAAAAAAATGATTAATTTATTCTTAATTTGAGAACAATTTCTTTTGCGTCATTAATTGTTGTTACTTTTAAAATTTTCCAACGCAAGTAATTGCGTCTTGATTTTTTATCCTTAAAAGATACTTCATCCGTCTCACTCAAGATGTCCACATTCTTCAGTGGCACGAGATTTTATGTGGAGTAAGTAAATAGAAAAGTAGTCGAATATTTTAATGAGAATAGAGAGATTTATTTTCAAATATAGAAAATGGACATTTAAATGTGATAAACTAAAATAAAATATGGATATCTTAAGTGGGTTGGAGCCGGAGGCATGTTTCATACGTACGTTTAAACAAAACTATAATTCATATATAGTGATAGGGTTTATCTTCCTTATCGGTTGGTAGAGCACAAACATAAATGAATTGGTAAAAGAATTGCAAAATGAGGGTGACAGTACAGAAAGGAAGGAATTTGCATGTTGGAGGGGAGAGAAAGGAGACAACAGTGTTAGTTTAAGAGGGAGAAATCATAAAGAGAGAATGATAAATATTTTATTCTATTCGTTTTTTAATAATAATAAAAGACTCTGCACATATTACTTCATTCATTCAACATTAATAGAGGTATTTAATTTCAAGCACTCATTTTGAAAAAATGATAATAAATGGTTAAAGTAGAGAAAGAGTAAAGTAAGATAGAGAATAGTGTAGAAAAGAGTATTATCTACCATATTACCTATCTTACTTTACTATTTCTCTAGTTTAACTATTTATGATCATTTTTATAAAACGAGTACTCAAAATGAAATACCTCTATTACTGTGGAACGGATGGAGTATAAATATGCGTGGCTCATATAAATTAGAAAAATAAACAAATCAAATTCTAACCACTATATAAAGTAAATCAAATCCTAACAACTCAACAATAAATTATAAAATAACTAAAAATTTATACAGAGATATTATCAGCTCGATTCTACAATAAAGTAAAAGTCTAAGTCCCTACCAACACCCTTGAGGTTGAAAACCACCTTGCCCTCAAGGTGGTAGTCAGAAAAATAATCTCATGTTTCGTTGTCGTTGCTTCTTCAGTGATGTAACCAATAATGACCCCAAAGTGTTTTGAGTTATGGAGTTTTGGAGGAATTTTGGTTTCCACCATAGCAAGTGTTTCATCCAGTGCTTGAGGAGATTCGTCGTCGTTCTGGACCGTGTCTTCGATGATGGGATCAGACTGGATGTCGCAAATGTCTCCATCAGTTTATTGAGAATTTGCTTAATCTCGGTGAAGATGATGGCACCAGGATCAAATTTTCAATAAATAGCTTTTGGAAATTCTTGTCATGAGCAATCAGGATTTGAGCTTGGATAGTCATGGAACCATTCGGATATTGGATAGTCAAAAGGTATCCTCATAAAGAATAGTCTATTGGTATCAGATAACTCGAAATAATCAAAATATTTCTAAATGTTTTAAGTCTATCTTATGAGGTTAACACTAGAAAACCAAGAGGCAGGAGGGGAGCAGGACAACAGGGCGGATATGGTGGTAGAAGAGTACATCAATTAGAGGATGAGAACCTAATGAAAACACAAATTTGATAGAATATTAGTTATAAAATAATACCTATGGGATAAATTATTTGAAGAGAAAGCAAGAGAGGGAGAGATAAAGGTAGTGTAATTAGTGCCAGTGGACAGTAAACTCCACATCATTAGTAGTGTAGTGCAATGATATAAGTTATAAATAAACTAATATATATATATATATATGGGAGCGTTATTCTCCTATTCATCCCTTAGATCCTTTATTCTTCTTAATATGGGCCGTTAGATCTCATTCATCAACGGTCCAGATGATCTGCATTATTACACTATAATGGTGCATCATTAGTCGGTGTGCATTATTCAACTGAAAATCTGCATTATTACACTATAATAGTGCATTATTAGTCGGTGTGCATTATTCAACTGAAAATCTGCATTATTAAATGACACGTGGCACCAATCTAACCATCGGATGACAAAATCGTGGGGCTGAGATTAAAAAGAATAAAGAACAAAAGATACAAAAAGGAAATGAATACATCCATATATATATAGGGTATATATATATAATATGTTGTTTAACTATTAAAAGTAAAAAGTTCATAATTTTCAGGGTTTGAGAAAATATTGAATTTTATATTTAATTCCATCCCTCACATTATCAAGTTATCCATAACTTACCATTACTAAATTATAGTTTTGATTTAAAAAAATTACTCAATTGTAGTTTCCACTTCAAAAAAGAATTAATTAAATTGCGGGGCCCCTACTTACACACCAGAAAACACCTACGGATCTACCCCTTGCAAGCGGATCTTGCTTCAGTATAAATGAAATTGAAAATGAAAATGAAAACTAATTACAGTTACATAGTTTTATGTAAAAAAAAAATTAATTTAGCGGGACTAATTTGAATTACTAGTTGTAGGAAATGAGCCGTTATAGTAGTTTCCATTTCCATTATTTTAGTTAAACTATAATATAATCATATATAAATAAATTAATTGTAAAGATAAGGACATTAAAATCATTTTCGGTTAACAAATCGCTAGTGCCACATGCTCCTACATGGAAACACTAATTGGGTTTTATATTTTACCTCTCAAGCATAAGCATAAGCGTGAGGGCTTGGTAGGTGGACTTCTAGCAGGAAGTGGGTTAGGCACTCCTCCTTAACGGGTCACTGCGTATCCTGTTTTAACACTCCTTACAATACTATCTAACCGGAATATGGGGAGCCCTTAGGGTAGGAGTTTCAACTTTTTTTTGTATGAATGAGAACACTATTTGTACAATTTCCGAGTCACAAAGAATACAATGTAAGCCATGTAGGTACATTAATTTTGTTCATGAAATTATAGATTGGTGCCCAAAATTTATATTATTGTTATTTATTATGTTGTCTCCATTTTTTGGTTTTGATTTCTTTCGTAGTTTTAGAGCTCCACAAATGGTGGCGGAGGATAAGTTTTCACATTAATAATAGCTTAGTAATCGAATGGAAGGTTTTAAGATACAAGGTTGGAATTTGATAAATTTCACTCGAAGCGCACAAAACAACTACTCTACCATAAATTTCATGTGAACATAGTCAGTAGAAAATAGCTCTCACAAATAATTATGACAACAGAATATCCCCTAAATAAGGATTGAAAGATAAGAAATGAGGCTAGGAAATGTCTGAAATTTAGAATCCACTAGTAGGTTATTCCATTATAGTCCAGTGGTAATTGATTTATGTTTATCTCGTTTATAAAAATATAGTCTTCCGAACTTTATGTTCTAGCACCATTGTCCTATTTTCTTAATACACTATTTAATACAGATTGAAAATATCACTTTTCCCTATTGGTAAATTGAACAGTGAACATGCCATTTGCTATCGTAACACATCTAATGTTATCTTTATGGATTAGTCTACATGCATCCAAAAACATATATATTTCCACAAATATTCATTTACGTTATTGTAGTGCAAAATTGTACTAGTGACTTTTACAGTATAAAAATGGGCTTTTGGCCATGAACTTTATGCAGTGCTCTGTAGTATGTACAAATTGATTGTGACCATGTCACAAATGTTTTGGCAAAAAGAGTCATAAAAGATGGTCAATATTTATATTTTTCTAGGTGGAACTAAATGGACCACATTTCATGAAATGGGCAATTTGCTTTTGTGATAAATACAACTATCAATTAATTCATGAATCTACTATCTTCACATATCGTCAATTTTTCCGCTTATATCATCTCCAAGGAAAGAGGTAAATGGAGAGGTAAACTAATATAACTACCACATTTACCTTTTTTTCATGAAAAATCATTCTCCAATGAGAGAGGTATTTGAGAAGGTATCATACATTTTTTCCATTTTGAAGAGGTATCTTTACCTCTCCATCAATGGAGAGGTAAAATCTTATAAATATCATATTTGTCTTTTTTTCATGAAAAGCCTTTCTCCATGGGGAAAGATATTTGAGAAGGTATTAAACTTTATGTTTTTAATGCATTTTGTACTATTATTTTATTTTTAAAAAATAATTTACCTTTTTTATATACTCTTTCCCTTTGGAACGTGTTACTTTTTAAAAGGGTATATTTCAGTTTTTAAGAAGGTAAATACATAATATACATTTTCTATATATCTTTTCCAAATACATAATATACATTTTTTATATACCTTCTCCGTTGGAGATGCTCTTAGAGAAACGCAAATAAAGCTCATTTTTTTCATTTTCTTGTTGCCATGCGCATCCTTTCATAAATTTGTCCATGCACTTTTGACTTAAATATATTATGATTAAAAATCAGAATTGATCTTAATACAAAATTTGACTATTTTATTTTATGGATGGATTATTTTTTAGTAAATGAATATAACACTGCACTAACTTATATCGCTGATATATTACTACAAATGTATATAAATACGACACATATTTTATTAATTTTTTCATCAATTTTTCCAAGTTCATGCAAAATTAAAGTGGGATATATATTTATTTTTAGATTGAAGAATTATAGTATTCTCCTGTCCCAATTAAGTTGAATCAAAAATTTTGGGCACATAGATTAAAAAATCATATTAAAATATAGGAAAGATGAATAAAATATGAAAGATAAAGAGAAACTAAAGTGGTGATGGAATAAACTAAAAGTGATTAGATATTATATTTTTTATCAAAAAAAGAAAATGACTCAATTTAGTTAGAACATCCCAAAAAAGAAATATTTCATCTGTCCCATTAGAAATGTAACGTTTTCTTTTTATGGTTGTCTCATTAAAAATGAAACGTTTTCTAAAATGGAAACAACAATATCTCTATTTTTTCCTCTATTTTACTTTACTCTCTTTTTAATAACTCAAAAACAACACTGCATAAAACTCTGTATGGAAAACCAAATGTTTCATATTTATTGGGATAGAGGGAGTATAACTCAACTTAATTGAGACGGAAGAAATAGTACACATAAATATTTTTCATAATTGCCCCCATTCCATTAACAATATTGCACGACCAACCTTAGTTTATGATATGCAAGTTTTTCCATGACTTTTTTTATAAGATTGAAATTTTCTAAATAAAAAAAAATCTCTAAAAACAGAGACTAAGATAGCAGGAATTTTAATCAAAATCAAAAAAATAAAAAGATAAAAAAGAAAATAATTAAATATTGGTGTGAAACAGTATTGAAGATACGGTGATAATGATATCATTCAAATCCCCAAGCCGTAGATCGCAAGCCGAGCCGCGCCGCTTGAGCCGATTGCCCAAGAAAGTGCATTTGCCTTGAATTTGGGGTACATTTCATTTGTGGCGAAACCTAACCTAACCCCAGTCAAATTCTAACTACAATTCTAACCTGATCTTTTCCCTCTTCTTCATACTCCATTTTTTACTATAAAAATAAATGCAAACTTTAGCTTTGGATCAAGTTCTGACTTGCTGGGGTTCCCCAAAATTGGATCTTTTTATCTTGGTTCATAAATTTCCTTCTCTGTGTTTTGTTTTCACAAAAATTATAACTAGAAATACTAAAATTAGAAAGACTCCATCTTTATCTTTTATTTAAGAAAGCATGAAGAGACTCAACGGCACTAATTCATTGGGTGGTTTCATGTCCAATTCTCCCAATTCAACAGGTGCTTCAATTCTTCGTTTTTATGAGAATTGTTCATTTTCTTTTTATGAATTTTCTTTTCTTGGGCAATTTTTATTATTATCTCGTCAATTAAATTGTGCAAACTCAACATTTTCCTCACTTATTTAATTATGTTTGTGTGCAGTTGATGTGGAATTTCAGACAATGTTGGAGGAAGAAGGGTGCGTGGAAGAATGGGGCCAAATTTGGGAGAAGAAGAGGAGATTAAGCGTGGTTCAAGTGAAGGCTTTGGAGAGGAATTTCGAGGTGGAAAACAAGCTGGAGCCAGAGAGGAAGGTCAAACTTGCTCAGGAGCTGGGCTTGCAGCCGCGACAGGTGGCGGTGTGGTTCCAAAACCGCCGGGCGCGGTGGAAGACGAAGCAGCTAGAGAGAGACTACGGCCTCCTCGAGGCCAACCACGACGCCCTCAAGCTTAGATATGAATCTCTCCACACAGAGAATCAGTCTCTGCTCAATCAGGTGTGTTTTACTCTTTTACTCCCTCTATCAATATGAATAAGAGTCTCGTTTTTCTATTTCTATATGCCTGCAAATAGAATTCTCAGTTCATTTTTTATTGTAAACGGTAATAGGTTTACATTCCACTTTCTCATTTTACTTACATTTCATTTAAAACTAATATTCTATCTATTTTTCATAAAATTATGTACATTTGAAATGATACGAGAATTATTTTACAATTAGTCTAATAAAAAAGATAAGAAAATATTAATTAAAGTAGTATTAGTGAATAAGAGGAGATGAGTTGTAATGAAGAATCTTAGTAGTATAAGTTGTAAATAAATTGATTAATGTTTGTATTGAGTTGGAGACAACTCTGTATAAGTGAAAATGTACTTTTTTTTTTACAGACAGAAATGGAAAAAGTGTACATATTTTTATGAGATAGAAAAAGTACTATACAATTGGGACTCATATATCACTAATTTTTTCTATCAACTTTTTTTAATACTCCCTCCGTCCTAACTTAAGAGTCCTAATTAGTTAAGGCACGGGTTTTAAAAAAAGTGAGTTGAAAAAGTTAGTGGAATAGAGGTCTCACTTATATATATATTATGTTTATAATAAAATGTGTGTGGAATAAGTTGGTGGAATGTGAGGTATACTTATTATTTATGGTAAAAGTGAAATAGAATTTTTAAGTTGGGACAGACGAAAATGGCAAAACAAGACTCTTAAGTTGGAACGAAGGAAGTGTAGTTTTTAATACCGTGCCGGTAAGAAATGCGATTCATATTCGCGGACAGATGGAATAACATATAGTCTATTTGTTTGATTGTTTGTTTTTTAATTATCGTGGAATTAAATGCTTTTTTATATAATCAGATTAGTGAGCTGAAATCGGAGCTGAATGTGGGTGAGGCCCAAATTGCAGTGAAGGAAGAGGCGTCACTGTCGAAATCGGAAGAAAAATATGATATAGAAATCCACGGTGGCGGAGCTGCGGCGGAACTGAATTTCGAGAATTGCGATGGCGATGCGCAGGAAAATGAGACGATCGGCGCGGCTTTTGCCGATTTCAAGGATGGATCGGATAGCGATTCGAGCTCGATTCTGAATGAGGACAACAACAACGGCAGTCCACAGCGGTTTGAGGCGAGTGTTGTTGGAGAGTTTTACCAAACGGAGCACAATTTTTTCGGGGAGGAATCGTGCAGCACTTTGTTTTCCGACGATCAACCTCCCACTCTTCATTGGTACTGTAATGAGCACTGGAATTGAAGATACTAATATTATAAATAAATGGGAATAATCAAGATTCTTTCTTTTTAAATTTAAGCCGATTCACATGGAAATTTTGTCATATGTTAATGTGAAATTAGTATGTGTGAATTCAAGAAATTTGGAAAGAGACGTGGTGATGTTTGTCGAATTGGGGTATAAACTGTATTTCATTGATATCTATCTTTGTACATCAAGCTCTATTTAGAGACTACCGTGTGATTATACAAGGTAAACCTAGCAATTACATTTATTATAATTGATCTCATATCTTCTATACTTGGTAAGAGACAATCACTCCAATCTTGTATGATATTACGTGATTTCCTTCTAACACTCCCCCCTCAAGTTAAGTAACGGGATTGCCGATACTTAACTTGCGTAATACCTCTTGAAAGGATTTTGAGTTTACTGCCTTTGTCAAGATATCAGCCAGCTGGTCTTCGGACTTGACGTAAGGCATCTCCACAATCTTCGCTTCAATATTTTCCTTTATGAAGTGTCTGTCGACTTCTACATGCTTCGTCCGATCATGTTGCACTGGGTTCTCAGATATGCTAATTGATGCTTTGTTATCACAGAACAACTTGCACGTCTTAAATGAATACAAGTCTAGCTCCTTCATAAGCTTCCTGAGCCAAAGTAGTTCAGTCACTCCACTTTTAATCCCTCGAAACTCTGCCTCTGCACTTGACAGTGCCACCACCTTTTGTTTCTTACTTCTCCACGTCACAAGATTCCCTCCCACAAAGGTAAAATATCCGGCAGTTGATTTTCTGTCATTTGGGTTGCCTGCCCAATCAGCATCAGTAAAACCATGAACTTCCATGTGTCCATGCTTCTCAAACATGAGTCCATGTCCGACTGTTCCCTTCAAGTATCGAACTATTCGCAGGACCGCCTCCCAATGCTCCTCTTGAGGTGAATGCATAAATTGGCTTACTACTCCCACTGCATAAGCTATGTCTGGCCTTGTGTGAGATAGGTATATTAGTTTTCCGACTAACCTCTGGTATCTCCCCCTGTCTGTCTGTCTTGCGCCTTCCTTCAATTGTAGTCCATGGTTTTGGATTATGGGAGTATCTGCTGGTTTGCAATCTATCATTCCCACTTCTGCCAATAGATCTAATATATACTTCCTCTGGTTGATGAAGATTCCTGTTTTTGACCGAAGCACCTCTATTCCCAGGAAGTACTTGAGCAATCCTAGATCCTTCATCTCAAATTCCCTGAACAAGTTCTTTCTCAACTCGCTGATTTCTCCTTCATCGTCTCCTGTAATGATCATATCATCTACATATATAATCAGACATGTGATCTTACCGTCTTTCTTTTTTAGGAACAGGGTGTGGTCTGAATTGCTCTGCTTATACCCATATTTCTTCATTACTTCAGTGAATCTTCCAAACCAGGCTCGTGGAGACTGCTTTAAGCCGTAGAGTGTCTTCTTCAATTGGCAGACTTCACCATTCTGGAATTCTTCAGTAAACCCCGGAGGTGGTTCCATGAATACAGGTTTCGGTAATTCTCCGTGGAGGAAAGCATTAGTCACATCGAACTGATGAAGTGGCCAATCCTTGTTAGCGGCGATGGAGAACAGTACTCTAACAGTGTTTATCTTGGCCACCGGAGAGAAGGTTTCAGCATAATCGACGCCATACATCTGAGTGTATCCCTTCGCCACTAGTCGAGCTTTATATCGTTCTATCGTCCCGTCTGGCCTTCTCTTGATTGTAAACACCCATCTGCATCCAACAGTTCTGGCACCGTCAGGCAGCTTGTTTTTCACCCATGTGTTATTTTTCATTAAGGCTTTCATTTCGGTGATCATTGCCTCTCTCCAGTGTTTATGCATCATTGCCTCTTCAGCCGTTCGTGGGATCTCTTCTTCTTCATATAACGCAGCCGCAAAAGCCCGTGCCATTTTAGATAGGTTCCCTTGTACGAAGTTTGCCACTCCATATCTGCTCTTTTTCCCTATCTTCTCGGGGGAATATCTCTTTGGCGGTATCCCCCTTGTACTCCGGTGTGGCAGTATATACTGTCCAGTGTCTCCATCAACGCCATTTTCCTCTTCTTGAGGTTCTGTTTCAATTGGGTCAGTCGAAATAGGTATGGAAGACTGTTCGGTGTCTGAATTTACCTCGGATATCATCGGAGGAGGAGTTTGGGTTGGTGGTTGAGATGACTCTTGTGGCAAGACCTGCTCGGCAGTAGTGACAACTGGTTCTGTTAGATCCTCAATCAAAGAGCTTGGCAGTGGCACGACCCAACTTAGATAGTCACTCGTACTACCTGGATCACTCTCCCCCTGACTACTAAGGTGGGCTTGGTAAAAGAATTCGGTTTCCAGAAAATTACAGTTCATAGTGGTGATGACCTTTTTGGTTTGGGGATCAAAACATCGATAGCCTTTCTGGTGTAACCCATACCCCACGAAGACACATTTGGTTGCACACGGGGACAATTTGGTTCTTTCATGCTTTGGAATGTGAACGTAGACGGTACAGCCAAAGACCTTTGGTGACAGGTTTAGGTACTCGGGAATTTTGGCAATTTTGGATAAGGTATCAAGGGGTGTTTTCATCCGGAGTATTTTTGTGGGGAGCCGGTTCATGAGGTAGATGGAGGTGGCAACAGCTTCAGGCCAAAAAGATTTTGGAACTTTGGATTCAATCATCAAGGCTCGGGTCATTTCTAAGATGGTTCTATTTTTTCTTTCAGCTACCTCATTTTGTTCGGGCGTATAGGGACAAGAAGTTTGGTGGATGATACCTTTTTCGGTGCAGAATTGAGCCATGGCACTATTCACAAATTCTTTCCCATTATCAGATCGAAGGGTTTTAATAGTAGTGTGGAACTGTGTTTGGATAAGTTTAAAAAAGGATGTAAATCTGTCAAATACTTCGGACTTGTGTTTCAGAAAATAAACCCATGTCATCCTAGTGCAATCATCAACAAATATCACAAAATATTTAAAACCATTTCCACCCACAATCGGAGCAGGACCCCACACATCAGAATGTACTAAGGAAAACATGGAATTCATTCGAGTATTCGTAGGTTTGAACGACTGTCTGTGGCTCTTGGCCAAAACACAAGTTGCACAAGAAAAATCAACAGGAATAGAAAGTTTTGGAAAAAGAAGTTTAAAGTAACCCGAGAAAGGGTGTCCTAGTCGTCGGTGCCAAAGCCAAGTTTCTTGTTTCGTGGATCCGTGAGCCAGCATTGCACTACCATGTTGAGCTATCTCGTCCACGTAGTAGAGTCCTTGCTTCTCAGTGCCACGCCCAAGAATCCTCCTCGTCTGAATATCCTGCAAGATACAAAAATCAGGATGCATTAGGAGCGTGCAGTTCAATTCCTTTGTGACATGGCTAATGGACATTAGCCGTTGAGACAGAGTAGGAACATATAGACAATTCTTGAGGCGAAGAGTGAGAGATATCTCAATCGTTCCAAACCCTACAACTGTAATTAGTTCCCCATTGGCAGTTCTAATGTATGATTTATCAACTTCACAACTTAGATCAACAAAATCACTTTTATCTGGAGTCATAGTGTCGGTTGCCCCACAGTCAAAAATCCATCCCCTCGTGTGTATATCGGTCATTTTCTCAACATGGAACGCAGCGGAAATTTCTTCTAGGGGTGCAAAAGGATTTTCAGACACATAATCAAATAAAGCTGGGGCTGATTTGCAATTTTTATGATAATAGGGCCTTCTATGAGATCTAAAATTGCAGCTGGGGTCAATTTCGAATTTATTCGGATCAGGGGGTTCTTTTGCAATTCTACGGGGTGCATTCTGTAATAAACGAGATTTATGTGGTAGCAATTCTATTTTAGGTAAATAACTAGGGTTTGGCATTAAGCCAAACCCTTTACCTCCATTTGCGCCGCTACTCCTCGCGTCTGATCCCCCCATCGCCTCTGTTCGTCCGGCGAAATTACCCGCCCCCCGTATGTTGCCGCCGCCAGGTTGGACCTCCGAGCTTACCGTCGGCCCCTGTTCTCCATTTCCCCCATTGATTCCGGTACCGATTTGCCTCGGTACTCCATCTTCTTTCACTCCCACGGCTAACTTGGCTTGGGATTGAGGTGTTCTCGCCTTCTGCCTCTCTTCCCACCACTCCGGATATCTCAATCTCTTGAAACACGTCTCATACGTGTGTTTCTGCTTGCCGCAGTGTGAACACCAGAGTTTTGACGTGTCTTGGCGGTATCCTGGTCGGCCGGTAGCTGCGGGTCGCGGTGGTCCGTGTCGCTGAGATGAGCGTTGGTTCTGGGCCGAGAACCCGCTCCCGATTCCCCCAGATGATGCGTCTCCGGCGTAATTGCCGACGGTCTCGGTGGGGGAAGGCGATGCCGGTGGCATGATATTCCGTCGAGCCGCCTCCGTCTTCACCCACCCATAGGCCGCCTCGACTGATGGGTAGGGGTCTTCTTTGAGGATCTCTCGCTTGATGGAATCATACTCACGATTCAGTCCGGTCAGGAATTTGAACAACCTCTTCTCGTTCGAATGTGTTCGGTATTGGCTGACGCCCTTATCGCAACAAGTGATGGGTTGTTTCTGGCACCGGTCGATGTTAATCCATAGGCCGTTGATTCTCCGGTAATATGTCTCTAAATCCAGGTCTCCTTGTCTGATAGTGATTGCTTTCTCTTCCAGGTCATATATGAGGTACTTGTCCGCCTTGTTCTCGAACGTTATGGCGAGGCTGTCCCACAGAGCTTTCGCCATTAGGTGATGGGCAAAGTCGGCAATGATTTCGTTCTCGATATTATCTACGATCCATGAAAAAACCACTAGATCGTCTTCTTCCCAGTCGTCGTAACCCTTACTCCCGGGTTCTGGGGGTTCGTTCTTGATGTGCGAATAGGCCCCTCGGCCTCCGATCTTGACTTTCATAAGTCTAGACCACAATGGGTAGTTCTTCCCATTGAGTTTGAATGCCACAACAACATTCTTGCTATTCTTCAGGTTCGTCAATTGTTCCGGATCGGGTTTGACATCTTCCTTGTCTGTCATGTTTTCGGTTTTGCAGGTTGGGATATTTTGGCTATTTGATTCAGGTCGAAAGGTCGGGATTGGTTTGGTCGAAAGGTCGGGATCGGTATATTAGGCTATGATGAAATAATTTCTGAGCCAATGAGCAACTCGAGCCTCCTGCTCTGATGCCATGTCGAATTGGGGTATAAACTGTATTTCATTGATATCTATCTTTGTACATCAAGCTCTATTATATAGAGACTACCGTGTGATTATACAAGGTAAACCTAGCAATTACATTTATTATAATTGATCCCATATCTTCTATACTTGGTAAGAGACAATCACTCCAATCTTGTATGATATTACGTGATTTCCTTCTAACAATGTTGATTAATTAATTAAGTAGAAATAAAAATTAAATGAAAATTGGACTTGGGATTGGGATTGGAATTGGGATTGGGATTGGGATTGGAAAGTATTCTATATTGATGTCAAGCTTCAGAAAAAATTCCGATATAAAATTATTTTGATGATAGGAAGTTGGAACTAAGGGCGGATCAAGAAAATGAAAATCTTGTGTTCGGACATAATAGAGCATACTTTTATTATTTCTCGACTCGATAGTATCCTTTTTTGCCATTGCTCCTCCTCCGCCGTTCTCTTCATAAGTCCTACTAAAGTGATCAGTCATTGCAAACTATTCTTTTCATACTTAATACTTTGGAGAAATGGCAAATCACCTGAAGTAATATTATATCCTTTTTTATTTTATTTTAATACAAAAATTAAGAAGTTTTAAAGTAAAATCATATACTTTATAAAAAGTCTTTTAACAAAGAATAATAAGATCGACAAATATTGAGTAAAGGTCAATTTTAGTCTTACATATTGATGCATTTTTTATTAGCACTATAAATACCTGCAAGTATACAGAGTAGATCTAGTATAGCCAAAGGTCAGTACCGGATATCGATCAAGGGGAAAATAATCACAGACTGTCTACCTTCTACTAAAACTCAATTACTATTTGGAAAATCGAAAGTTTTAGAGATTTTTGAAAACAAAGAACAATTGAAAGCAATAAACAACTGATTGCAAATAAATTATGGCTGGGTCGATACGATATATCGTATCAAAAAATTTGTATCGTTATCGTATCAAAAATATCGATATGAAAGAATTTCATATCATTACTGTAATGAAAGTTTCAGTATACCGGATTTCGGTATACCGAAATTTCAGTATGGATAATATCTATACCGTTACCATATCGAAATTTTGGTATATCATATCGAACTTTGGTATACCGTTCTGAACGGTATATCGAAATTAAATGGATATTTATTCATATATTTTAAACTTTTAACCTTAAAAAAATAATTATATTATTATTATAATCAGTATAACGGTATTTATCAATAATTCAATACATATTTTTTCGATATATTTCGGTATACCGATAATATCGATATATACCACATATTCGATATAAAACGGTATACCGCAGTATAATAAAATTGATATTTGATATATGCTCACAAATATATAATTGATATTTGATATTTGCTTAAACTAGATAAAAATAATACGATGCATCTTATAAATAATTTAAATTTTATGAAATTATTAAACACGGTCTTTTAATATTAAGAAATCATGTATATTTTTTTCTATTAAGAGTAAAGGCCAAAATGAGTCCTAAACATATGACGATTTTACGATTTTTGTCCATAACATTGTGTTTTGAATTAGAGTTACGTACTATTTTGGTCCTAAACATATGACCGATTTACGATTTTGGTCCAGAACATTCACTTTTTGAAAATCGAATACAAAACATACGAAAACGATGTCGAATAGGTCATTTTTTAACAGTTTCCGTCAGTTTTGACGGTCAACCGTCGTCCAAATTTGACCCGATTAACATATTTTTATTACTGTAGCTAATTTTGACTTTTTTATATATTTTTGGAATTACATGTAAATGTTAAATAAATAAATGGACAACAAATTACAAGACAAAATAGTCATTCATATTCATTATCTACTTCCAATTAGTCCTGAACATTTAACCGCAGCTCAGTGCAAACTTAGAGGCAAAAAAATTTCAAGTGGTTTTTGGTTTGACACATTATGCGTAGTTGTGACAAGTTAACAATTATGTGATCGCTTCTTCGTCGACAATGAGGCAATAATCTATGTCAATAAGCTGACATCAAATTGAGACAATAAATGGACAATAAATTATAAGACAAAGTAGTCCTTCATATTATTTTCTACTTCAAATTGGTCCTCAAAAAAAATGTTGTCATAGGCACTGCATCAACCCTAACATCATCAAAACCCAAAAACCTGCGAAACCAAGTATTCAATGTCGTCTTCAACTTCTGGAATTGGAGAATAATGGACTTCCGCGTGAGAACTAGGGTTAGAAGAATACAGAAACCCCGACGCCGCCGACGGGCCTTGTTTGTTTTGCTTCAAAGAATCGTTCTTTTCAGAACTACAAGTAGCCAACGGGCCTTCTTCGGCTTCATTTTCAGGAGGATGTGTGGACTTCCTCTTCCTCCAGATGCAACTTTCACGTCGCGAGAACGTCGTTGTAACGGAAGTTCGGGTACGACGACTTCCAACTCATGGAAACCAACACAATAATCGGTTGGAATCGGCTGGTTCTTGGTCGGAATTGGAACTAGGGTTTCTTAGGAAAGTGAAGAGAGAGAAAAGAGAGAAGAGAGAGTTTGACATTTTGTTTTTTTCCCAAATGAAAAGTTAAGAGATATTAAGTAAATTTAAAAGATTTGTTATTCAAATTCAACATACTAATAATCCCAGATTAAGTCTAATCGAGTTAAATTTGGACTAATTGATGATTGACCGTCAAAAATGAAGGAAACCGTTAAAAAAGGACCTATTCGACAACGCTTTCGTATGTTTTGGATTCGATTTTTAAAAATTGAATGTTCTTGACCAAAATCGTAAATCGGTCATATGTTTAGGACCAAAATAGTACTTAACTCTTTGAATTATTTCGTTCAACACATTTGAAAACGGGTCGGACTTAGTCCATATTGGACAGAGCCGTGTAAAACTAACAGCCAGCGGCTGTTTAAACGATTTTGACCGAATTAAGCATTTAGTGTAAAATGTTTTGACTTTTTCCAAAATAATAATTATTATTCTAACAAAAATAAATTTAATAGAAGATGATGTCCTTTAAAAGTGCATTTTCCTCATTTATTTCTCATTCATCTTCTTCCTCGTTCATTTATGCTGAAAAACTAAGAACCCTAGTTCTTACAGTGACCCAACTTCGTCAGCTATGGAGAGTTCAAACTACAGTAGAAGGTCCAGCGAGCTTTGCCATTGCAAGAAACTGGCTCCACTACGAATAGAGAACAACATGTTGGGGATTGCACAGCGCAAGAGTGCACAAACAAACGGACCCTTACAGATCTATTTAGCTGATTATGTGATCAAATCTAATTTCTATGCAACTTACATTGATCTATGATGAACACACCAATAACACACAAAACATGTTTATTTGATATACATTCGATTGTTACCTTTTGATCCTCTAAAGGATTGAAGTGACTAGCACCATCTCCATGTTTAGGATTTTCTCGACCACGAATCTTCTAACATATTCTCATTCTTGTTATTTATCTGTTCGTATGGGTGAATACTAGATAACCTTAATAGATCTAGATGAAGTTTCGAAGACAAGAACCCTAATTGTGTCACGAAGAACATGAAGAATTAGATCTAGATCTGCACGAGGTGAGCTAGAAATTTCTTTTATTCCTTGTATACTTAAGGGGCGCCGATTTCTAGGGCTAGAGGAGGCAAGGGCACAAAATGTTATATATTATGTGCTTTTCTTCTTTTCTCCACTATTTATAAAATATTCTCCATGTTAGGTTAGGGATGCATGGAAGAATTGTATTGGCCTAGCCCAATGAATATTATTAATTAAATCAATTAATCAATGACTTAATATATATTCGATGGAATATTATTTTGTACCACTATTTAAATAATACTCCCTCCCATTAAATATGAATCATTTGGTTTCA
Organism: Salvia splendens; assembly: GCF_004379255.2. Classification (NCBI taxonomy): domain Eukaryota; kingdom Viridiplantae; phylum Streptophyta; class Magnoliopsida; order Lamiales; family Lamiaceae; genus Salvia; species Salvia splendens. Next base: position 21,822,736 of record NC_056047.1, on the reverse strand, counting down.
GGCACAGAATTTTATGTAGTGTTGTTTTGTGAGTTATTGAAGAGAGATTAAAGTAAGAGAGAGGAAAAAGTAGAGATGATGTATTTCCCATTTTAGGAAACGTTAAATTCCGGTTTGGTTTCCTATGAGACTTGAATTAAATTAACATCTTTTCCGAAGAGATTTTCTAGTTTGGAGCTATATTTATTATTCATTGAACATAATCCAATTGACATGTTTTACTGAATAATAAAATCAGTTTCCAAAAATAAGAGTAATTAGGGTTTGTAGTGAATTAATAACGGAAGGTGAGTTAAAGTGGTCGGTTCCCGCGTTCACAAATTTTTATAAACAATATTTCTAGATCCGCGGATCTAGAAACGGAATAAGGAATCAGTCAATCAAACCAAGAAAAAATCTCACATATAAAATTAGACGATCGAAAGTATAACTCACCATCCTTCCATGAATCCGGTGCTGGATTGTTGTTGTTGTTGGGCGGGTAACCCTGTAGCGAGTATCCAGCTGGCAGACATGCATCTTTCGCATATCGTACAAGTGGGTATCCTACATACTCTCTGTTCCATGCTACTCGCACTTTTCTGTTTCTACCCTCCTTGAACTATTTCACTATTTCGATTTTAAGTAAAAACTAGAGTAGTTTACTAAGATATTAGATTTAATTAAGTGTTCTTTATTACAGTTAAAATATTAATTTAACTACACTAATTACTCAATCTTTACTTTACTGCCTAAAATAAAAGGTATGAGTAGCATGAGACGGAGGG